>NW_025728275.1:2482391-2679744 GCF_021461385.2 Schistocerca piceifrons
AAATACAACGGGTTCTATGACATCTCCTTCTAAATCAAGTTACGTTTCTATGGAAACGACAGGATTTTCATTTAGGAAACGACTATCTCCTTTCCGATGCACTATTGCTTCTGTATTGCATCCCTCGCTCCCTCACATTGACGCATAAACACAGAAATTGCGTCGCTTGGAATCACTGTGCGTTCTGTGACTTCTCCTTCTAAATCGAGAAACGTTTCTATCGAAACGACAGTGTTTTCTTTTGGGATACGACTATCTCCTTTCCGATGCACTATTCCTTCTTTACTGCTTCCCTCGCTCCCTCACATTGACGGATTAACTCAGAAATTGCGGCGCTATGAAATACTATGGGTTCTATTACATCTCCTTCTAAATCGAGTAACGTTTCTATCTAAGCGATAGGATTTTCTTTTGTGATACGAGCATCACCTTTCCGATGCACTATTCCTCCTTTACTGCAACCTTTGCTCCCTCACATTGACGATTTAACACAGAAATTGCGTCGCTATGAAATACTAATTGTTGTATGACATAACCTTGTAAATCGAGTCACGTTTCCATGGTAACGACAGGATTTTCTTTTTGGATACGAGTATCTCCTTTCCGATGCACTATTCCTTCTTTACTGCATCCCTCGCTCCCTCACATTGACGAATCAACATAGGAATTGCGCCATTATGAAATACTAGGGGATCTATGACATCTCCTTCTAAATCGAGTAACGTTTGAATGGAAACGACAGGATTTTTTTTTGGGATACGACTATCTCCTATCCGATGCACTATTCCTTCTTTACTGCATCCCTCGCTCCCTCACATTGACGGATTAACGCAGAAATTGCTGTGCTATGAAACACCATGTGTTCTATGGCTTCTCCTTCTAAATCGAGCAACGTTTCTATGGAAACTGCAGAAATTATTTTGGGATCGAGTTTCTCCTTTCCGATGCACTATTAATTCTTTACTGCATCCCTCACTCCCTCACATTGACGAATTAACGCAGATATGGCGTCGCTATGAAATACTATGGGTTCTATTACTTCTCCTTCTAAATCGAGTATCGTTTCTATAGAAACGACTGGATTTTCCTTTGGGATACGAGTATCTCCCTTCCGATGCAGTATTCCTTCTTTACTGCATACCTCGCTCCCTCACATTGACGAATTAACACAATAATTGCGTCGCTATGAAATACTTTGGGTTCTATGACATCTCCTTCTAAATCGAGTAACGTTTCTATGGGAACGATAGGATTTTCTTTTGGCATACGACTATCTCCTTTCCGATGCACTATTAATTCCTTACCTCATCCCTCGGTCCCTCACATTGACGATTTAACACAGAAATTGCGTCGCTATGAAATACTATGAGTTCAGTGACATCTCCTTATAAATCGAGTAAAGTTTCAATGGAAACGACAGGATTTTCTTTTGGGATACGAGTATCTCCTTTGCGATGCACTATTAATTCTTTACAGCATTCCCCACTCCCTCACATGAACGCATTAGCACAGAAATTGCGTCGATATGAAATACAACGGGTTCTATGACATCTCCTCTTAAATCGAGTAACGTTTCTACGGAAACAACAGGATTATCTTTTGGGATACGAGTATGTCCTTTCCGATGCACTATTCCTTCTTTACTGCATCCCTCGCCTCCTCACATTGACGAATAATCGTAGAAAATGCGGCGCTATGAAAAACTATGCGTTCTATGACATCTCCTTCTTAATCGAGTAACGTTTCTATGGGAACGACAGGAATTTCTCTTGGTATACGACAATCTCCTTTCCGGTGCACTATTCCTTCTTTACTGCATTCCACGCACCCTCACATTGACAAAATAACACAGAAATTACGTCGATATGAAATACTATGGGTTCTGTGACATCTCCTTCTAAATCGAGTAAAGTTTCAATGGAATCGACAGGATTTTCTTTTGGGATACGACTATCTCCTTTCCGATGCACTATTAATTCCTTACCTCGTCCCTCGGTCCCTCACATTGACGAATTATCACAGAAATTGCGTCGCTATGAAATACTATGGGTTCTGTGACATCTCCTTCTAAATCGAGTAAAGTTTAAATGGAAACGACAGGATTTTCTTTTGGGATACGAGTATTTCCTTTCCGATGCACCATTCATTCTTTACTGCCTCCCCCGCTCCCACGCATTAACGAATTAACACAGAAATGGCGTCGCTAAGAAATACAATGGGTTGTATGACATATCCTTCTAAATCGAGTAACGTTTCTATGGAAACGACAGGATTTTATTTTGGGATACGACTATCTCCTTTCCGATGTACTATTCCTTCCTTACTGCATCCCTCGCTCCCTCACATTGACAATTTAACACAGAAATTGCGACGCTATGACATTCTATGGGTTCTATGACATCTCCCTCTAAACCGAGTAACGTTTCTATGGATACGACAGGTTTTTCTTTTGGGATACGACTATCTCCTTTCCGATGCACTATTCCTTCTTTACTGCATCCCTCGCACCCTCACATCGACAAATTAACACAGAAATTGCGTCGTTATGAAATACTATTGGTTGTATGACACATCCATCTAAATCATGTAATGTTTCAATGCAAACGACAGGATTTTCTTTTGGGATACCACTATCTCCTAACCGAAGCACTATTGCTTCTTTCCTGCTTCCCTCGCACCCTCACATTGACGAATTAACAAAGGAATTGCGTCGTTATGAAATACTATGGGTTGTATGACATAACCTTCTAATTCATGTAATGTTTGTATGGAAGCGACAGGATTTTCTTTCAGGATACTACTATCTCCTATCCGAAGCACTTATCCTTCTGTACTACACTCCTGGCGCACTCACATTGACGAATTAACACAGAAACTGCGTCGCTAAGAAATACTATGGGTCCAATAAAATCTCCTTCTAAAACGAGTAACGTATCTATTGAAAGGACAATTTTCTCTTTTGGGATACGACTATTTCTTCTCCGACTCACTATTCATTCTTTACTGCATCCCTCGCTCCCTCACATTGACGAATTAACACAGAAATTGCTTCGCTATGTACAACTATGGGTTCTACGACTTCCCCTTCTAAATCGAGTAACGTTTCTATAGAAACGACAGGATTTTCTTTTGGGATACGACTATCTCCTTTCCGATGAACTATTCCTTGTTCACTGCATCCCTCGCTCCCTCACATCGACGAATTAACACTGTAATTGCGTCGCTATGAAATACCATGTGTCCAATAAAATCTCCTTCTAAACCGAGTACCGTTTCTATGGAAACGACAGTATTCTCTTTTGGGATACGACTATTTCCTTTCCGACTCACTATTCATTGTTTACTGCATTCCTCGCTCCCTCAAAATGACGAATTAACAAAGAAATTGCGTCGCTAAGAAATACTATGGGTTGTTTGACATATCCTTCTAAATCGAGTTACGTTTCTGTGGAAACGACAGGATTTTCTTTTGGGATACGTCTATCTCCTTTCCGATATACTATTCCTTCTTTACTGCATCCCTCGCTCCCTCACGTTGACGAATTAACACAGAAATTGCGTCGCCATGAAATACTATCGGTTCTATAACATCTCCTTCTAAATTCAGAAACGTTCCAATGGAAACGACAGGATTTTCTTTTGGGATACGACAATTTTCTTTAAGATGCACTATTCCTCATTTACTGCATCCCTCGCTCCCTCACATTGACGAATTAACACAGAAATAGCGTCGCTATGAAATACAATGGGTTGTATGACATCTCCCTCTAAACCGAGTAACGTTTCTATGGACACGACAGGATTTTATTTTGGGATACTACTATCTCCTATCCGATGCACTATTCCTTCTTTCCTGCATCCCTCGCTCCCTCACATTGACGTATTAACACAGAAATTGCGTCGTTATGAAATACTATGGGTAGTATGTCATATCCTTCTAAATAATGTGATGTTTCCAAGGAAACAACAGGATTTTCTTTTGGGATACTACTATCTCCTATCCGATGCACTTATCCTTCTTTACTGCACTCCTGGCGCCCTCACACGGACGAATTAACACAGAAACTGCGTCGCTATGAAATACTATGGGTTCTATGGCATCTCCCTCTAAACCGAGTAACGTTTCTATGGATACAACAGGAATTTCTTTTGGGATACGACTATCTCCTTTCCGATGCACTTATGCTTCTTTACTGCACTCCTGGCGCCCTCACATTGACGAATTAACACAGAAATTGCGTCGCTGTGATATACTATGGGTTGTATGACTTATCCTTCACAATCATGTAACATTTCTATGGAAACGACAGCATTTTCTTTTGGGTTACCACTATCTAATTTCCGATTCACTTATCCTTCTTTACTGCACTCCTGGCGCCCTCACATTGACGAATTAACACAGAATAGGCGTCGCTATAAAATACTATATGTTCTATGACTTCTCCTTCTAAATCGAGAAACGATTCCATGGAAACGACAGGATTATCTTTTGGGATTCGAGTATCTCCTTTCCGATGCAGTATTCCATCTTTACTGCATCCTTCGCTCCCTCACATTGACGAATTAACACAGGAATTGCGTCGCTATGAAATACTATGGGTTCTATGACATATCCTTGTAAATCGAGTAACGTTACTATGGAAACGACAGGATTATATTTTGGGATAAGAGTATCTCCTTTCCGATGCACTCTTCCTTCTTTCCTGCATCCCTCGCTCCCTCACATTCAGAATTAACACTGAAATTGTGTCACTAGGAAATACTGTGTGTTCTATGACATCTCCTTCTAAGTCGGCTAACGTTTCTATTGAGACGAAAGGATTTACTTTTTGGCTACGAGTATCTCCTTTCCGATGCACTATTAATTCTTTACTGTATCCCTCACTCCCTCACATTGACGACTTAACACAGAAGTTGCTGGGCTATGAAATACCATGGGATCCATGACTTCGCCTTCTGAATCGAATAACATTTCTATGGAAACGACAGGATATTCGTTTGGGATACGAGTAGCTCCTTTCCTATGCACTATTCCTTCTTTATTGCATCCCTCGCTCCCTTACATTGACGAATTAACACAGGAATTGCGTCGCTATGTAATACTATGGGTTCTACGACTTCTCCTTCTAAATCGAGTAATGTTTCTATGGAAACGACAGGGTTTACTTTTGGGATACGACTATCTCCTTTCCGATGTACTATTCGTTCTTTACTGCATCCCTCGCTCCCTCACATTGACGAATTAACACAGAAATTGCGTCGCTATGAAATACTATGAGTTCTAAAACATCTCCATCTAAATCGAGAAACGTTCCAATGGAAACGACAGGATTTTCTTTTGGGATACGACTATTTTCTTTAAGATGCACTATTCCTTGTTCACTGCATCCCTCGCTCCCTCATATTGACGAATTAACACAGAAATTGCGTCGTTATGAAATACTATGGGTTCTACGACTTCTCCTTCTAAATCGAGTAACGTTTCTATGGAAACGACAGGGTTTTCTTTTGGGATACGACTATCTCCTTTCCGATGTACTATTCCTTCTTTACTGCATCCCTTGCTCCCTCACACTGACGAATTAAAACAGAAAATGCGTCGCTATGAAATACTATGAGTTCTAAAACATCTCCGTCTAAATCGAGAAACGTTCCAATGGAAACGACAGGATTTTCTTTTGGGATACGACTATTTTCTTTAAGATGCACTATCCCTTATTTTCTGCATCCCTCGCTCCCTCACATTGACGAATAAACACAGAAATTGCGTCGCTATGAAATACAATGGGTTCTATGACATCTCCCTCTAAACCGAGTAACGTTTCTATGGACACGACAGGATTTTATTTTGGGATACTACTATCTCCTATCCGATGCACTATTCCTAATTTCCTGCTTCCTCGCTCCCTCACATTGACGACTTAACACAGGAATTGCGTCGTTATGAAATACTATGGGTTGTATGACATATCCTTCTAAATCATGTAATGTATCTATGGAACCGACAGGATTTTTTTTTCAGGATACTACTACCTCCTATCCGAAGCACTTATCCTTCTTTACTGCAATCCTGGCGCCCTCACATTGACCAATTAACCCAGAAATTGCGTCGCTATGAAATACAACGGTTTCTATGAGATCTCCTTCTAACTCGAGTAACGTTTCTATGGAACCGACAGGATTTTCTTTTGGGATACGAGTATCTCCTTTCCGATGCACTATTTCTTCGTTATTACATCCCTCGCTCCCTCACATTGACGAATTAACACAGGAATTGCGTCGCTATTAATTACTATGGGTTCTATGACATGTCCTTGTAAATCGAGTAACGTTTCTATGGAAACGACAGGATTTTCTTATGGGATACGAGTATCTCCTTTCCGATGCACTAGTCCTTCTTTACTTCATCCCTCGCACCCTCACATTGACGAATTAACACAGAAATGCGTCGCTATGTAATACTATGGGTTTTATAACATCTCCTTCTACATCGAGTATTGTTTCAATGGAAACGACAGGACTTTCTTTTGGGATACGACTATTTTCTTTCCAATGCACTGTTCCTTGTTTACTGCATCCCTCGCTCCCTCACATTGACAATTTAACACAGAAATTGCGTCGCTTTGAAATACTATGGGTTCTATGACATTTCCCTCTAAACTGAGTAACGTTTCTATGGATACGACAGGGATTTCTTTTGGGATACGACCATCTCCTTTTCGGTGCACTAATCCTTCCTAAATGCATTATTCGCTCCCTTACATTGACGAATTTACACAGAAATTGCTTTGCTATGAAATACTACGGGTTGTATGACATATCTTCCTAAATCAAGTAATGTTTCAATGGAAACGACAGGATTTTCTTTTGTGATACGACTTTCTCCCTTCCGATGCACTATTCCTTCTTTATTACATCCTTCGCTCCCTCACATTGACGAATTAACACAGAAATTACGTCGCTGTGATATACTATGGGTTGTATGACTTATCCTTCACAATCATGTAACATTTCTATGGAAACGACAGTATTTTCTTTTGCGTTACGACTATCTAATTTCCGATGCACTTATCCTTCTTTACTGCACTCCTGGCGCCCTCACATTGACGAATTAACACAGGAATTGCGTTGCTATGAAGTACTATGGGTTCTATGACTTCTCCTTCTAAATCGAGTAACGTTTCTACGAAAACGACAGGATTTTTTTTGGGATACGAGTATCTCCTTTCCGATGCACTATTCCTTCTTTGCTGCACACCTCGCGCGCGCTCATTGACGAATTAACGCAGAAATTGCTGGGCTATGAAATTCTATGGATTCTATGACATCTTCTAATCGAGTTACGTTTCAATGGAAACAATTGGATTTTCTTTCGGGATACGGGTATCTCCTTTCCGATGCACTATTCCTTCTTTACTGCATCCCTCGCTCCCTCACATTGGCAATTTAACACATAAATTGCGTCGCTATGAAATACTATCGGTTCAATGAGATCTCCCTCTAAACCAAGTAACGTTTCTGTGGATACGACAGGATTTTCTTTTGGGGTATGACTATCTCCTTTCCGATGAACTATTCCTTCTTTACTGAATCCCTCGCACCCTCAGATTGACGAATTAACACAGTAATTGCGTCGCTATGAAATACTATGGGTTCTATGACATATCCTTGTAAATCGAGTAACGTTTCTATGGAAACGACAGGATTATTTTTTGGGATAAGAGTATCTCTTTTCCGATGCACTCCTCCTTCTTTCCAGCATCCCTCGCTCCCTCACATTCAGAATTAACACTGAAATTGCGTCGCTAGGAAATACTGTGTGTTCTATGACATCTCCTTCTAAGTCGGGTAAAGTTTCTATTGAAACGAAAGGATTTAGTTTTGGGATACGAGTATCTCCTTTCCGATGCACTATTCCTTCTTTGCAGCATCCCTCGCTCTCTCACATTGACGAATTATCACAGAAATTGTAGAGCTATGATATACTATGGGTTCTATGTCATCTCCTTCTAAATCGAGTAACGTTTCTATGGAAACGGCAGGATTTTCTTTTGGGATACGAGCATCTCCTTTCCGATGCACTATTAATTCTTTACTGTAACCCTCACTCCCTCACATTGACGACTTAACACAGAAATTGCTGGGCTATGAAATACCATGGGTTCCATGACTTCGCCTACTGAATCGAATAACATTTCTATGGATACGACAGGATATTCTTTTGGGATACGAGTAGCTCCTTTCCGATGCACTATTCCGTCTTTATTGCATCCCTCGCTCCCTTACATTGACGCATTAACACAGGAATTGCATCGCTATGAAATACAATGGGTTCTTTGACATCTCCTTGTAATTCGAGTAACGTTTCTATGGAAACGATAGGATTTTCTTTTGGGATACGTCTATCTCCTTTCCGATTCACTATTCCTTCTTTACTGCAATCCTCGCGCCCTCACATCGACGAATTAACACACAAATTGCGTCGCTAAGAAATATCATGGGTTCTATGACATCGCCTTTTAAATCGAGTAACGTTTCTATGGAAACGACGAGATTTTCTTTTGGGAAACGACTATCTGCTTTCCGATGCACTATTCCTTCTTTAAAGCACTCTTCGCGCCTTCACTTTGACGAATTAACAAGGAAATTGCGTCGCTATGAAATACTATGGGTTCTATGACTTCTCCATCTAAATCGAGTAACGTTTCTATGGAAACGACACGATATCCTTTTGGGATACCACTATTTCCTTTCTGATGCACTATTCCTACTTTACTGCATCCCTCGCCCCCTAACATTGACGAATTAACACAAAAATTGCGTCGCCATGAAAAACTATGGGTTCTATATCATCTCAATCTAAATCGAGTAACGTTTCTATGGAAACGACAGGAGTTTATTTTGGGATACGACTATCTCCTTTACGATGCACAATTCCTTCTTTAAAGCATCCCTCGCTCCCTCCCATTGACGTTTTAACACAGAAATTGCGTCGCTGTAAAATTCTGTGGGTTCTATGACATCTCCCTCTAAACCGAGTAACGTTCCTATGGTTACGACAGGATTTTTTTTGGGATACGACTATCTCCTTTCCGATGCACTATTCCATCTCTACTGCATCCCTCGCTTCCTCACATTGACGAATTAACACAGAAATTGCGTCGCTATGGTAGACCATCAGTTGTTTGACAAATCTTTGTAAATCATGTAACGTTTCTATGGAAACGACAGGATTTTCATTTGGGATACGACTATCTCCATTCCGATGCACTATTCCTTCTTTACTTCATCCCTCGCTCCCTCTAATTGGCGGATAACCTCAGAAATTACGGCGCTATGGAATACTGTGGGTTCTATGACTTCTCCTTCTAAATCGACCAACGTTTCTATGGAAACGAAAGGATTTCCTTTTGGGAATAGAGTATCTCCTTCCCGATGCACTATTAATTCTTTACTGCATCTCTCACTCCCTCATATTGACGACATAACACAGATATTGCGGGGCTATGAAATTCTATGGGTTCTATGACTTCTCCTTCTAAATCGAATAACGTTTCTATGGCAACGACATGATTATCTTTTGGGATACGACTATCACCTTAACGATGCACTATCCCTTCTTTACTGCATGCCTCGCTCCCTCACATTGACGAATTAACACATAAATTGCGTCGCTATGATATACAATGGGTTCTATGACATCTCCTGCTAAATCGAGTAACGTTTTTGTGGAAACGACAGGATTTTCTTTTGGGATACGACTATCTCGTTTCGATGCACTATTCCTTCTTTACTGCATCCCTTACTCCATCACATTGCCGAATTAACACATATATTGCGTCGCGATGAAATACAACGGGTTCTAAGACATCTCCTTCTATATCGAGCAACGTTTCTATGGAAACGACATGATTTTCTTTTGGGTTACGACTATTTCCTTTCCGATGCACTATTCCTTCTTTACTGCATCTCTCGCTCCCTCACATTGACGAATTAACAAAGAAATTTCGTCGCTATGAAATACTATGGGTTCTATAACATCTCCATCTAAATCGAGTAACGTTTTTATGGAAACGACAGGATTTTCTTTTGGGATACGACTATCTCGTTTCCGATGCACTATCCCTTCTTTACTGCATCCCTCGCTATCTCACAATGACGAATTAACACATTAATTGCGTCGCTATGGAATACTATGAGTTGTATAGCATATCCTTCTAAATCATGTAACGAATTTATGGAAACGACAGGATTTTCATTAGGGATACGACTATCTCCTTTCCGATGCACTATTCCTTCTTTACTGCATCCCTCGCTCCCTCACATTGACGAATTAACACAGGTATGGCGTCGCTATGATATACATGGGTTCTATGACATATCCTTCTACATCATGTAAAGTATCTACGGAAACGACATGATTTTCTTTTGGGATACGACTATCTCCTATCCGATGCACTTATCCTTCTTTACTGCACTCCTGGCGCCCTCACATTGACGAATTAACACAGAATAGGCGTCGCTATAAAATACTATATGTTCTATGACTTCTCCTTCTAAAACGAGAAACGTTTCAATAGAAACGACAGGATTATCTTTTGGGATTCGAGTATCTCCTTTCCGATGCAGTATTCCATCTTTTCTGCATCCTTCGCTCCCTCACATTGACGAATTAACACAGGAATTGCGTCGCTATGAAATACTATGGGTTCTATGACATATCCTTGTAAATCGAGTAACGTTTCTATGGAAACGACAGGATTATATTTTGGGATAAGAGTATCTCCTTTCCGATGCATTCTTCCTTCTTTCCTGCATCCTTCGCTCCCTCACATTCAGAATTAACACTGAAGTTGTGTCACTAGGAAATACTGTGTGTTCTATGACATCTCCTTCTAAGTCGGCTAACGTTTCTATTGAGACGAAAGGATTTACTTTTGGGATACGAGTATCTCCTTTCCGATGCACTATTAATTCTTTACTGCATCCCTCACTCCCTCACATTGACGACTTAACACAGAAGTTGCTGGGCTATGAAATACCATGGGTTCCATGACTTCGCCTTCTGAATCGAATAACATTTCTATGGAAACGACAGGTTATTCTTTTGGGATACGAGTAGCTCCTTTCCGATGCACTATTCCTTCTTTATTGAATCCCTCGCTCCCTTACATTGACGAATTAACACAGGAATTGCGTCGCTATTTAATACTATGGGTTCTACGACTTCTCCTTCTAAATCGAGTAATGTTTCTATGGAAACGACAGGGTTTACTTTTGGGATACGACTATCTCTTTTCCGATGCACTATTCCTTCTTTACTGCATCCCTCGCTCCCTCACATTGCCGAATTAACACAGAAATTGCTTCGCTATGTAAAACTATGAGTTCTACGACTTCTGCTTCTAAATCGAGTAATGTTTCTATAGAAACGACAGGATTTTCTTTTGGGATACGACTATCTCCTTTCCGATGTACTATTCCTTTTTTAATGCATCCCTCGCTCCCTCACATTGACGAATTAACACAGAAATTGCGTCGCTAAGAAATACTATGGGTTCTATAACATCTCCTTCTAAATCGAGAAACATTCCATTGGAAACGACAGAATTTACGTTTGGGATACGACTATTTTCTTTACGATGCACTATTCCTTGTTCACTGCAACCCTCGCTCCCTCACATCGACGAATTAACACAGAAATTGCGTCGCTATGAAATACTATGTGTCCTAAAAATCTCCTTCTAAATCGATTAACGTTTCTATGGAAACGACAGTATTCTCTTCTGGGATACGACTATTTCCTTTCCGACTCACTATTCATTGTTTACTGCATCCCTCGCTACCTCACATTGACGAATTAACACAGAAATTGCGTCGCTATGTAATACTATGGTTTCTACGACTTCTCCTTCTAAATCGAGTAACGTTTCTATGGAAACGACAGGGTTTTCTTTTGGGATACGACTATCTCCTTTCCGATGTACTATTCCTTCTTCACTGCATCCCTCGCCCCCTCACATTGACGAATTAACACAGAAATTGCGTCGCTATGTAATACTATGGGTTCTAAAACATCTCCTTGTAAATCGAGAGACATTCCAATGGAAACGACAGAATTTTCTTTGGGATACGACTATTTTCTTTAAGATGCACTATTCCTTGTTCACTGCATCCCCCGGTCCCTCACATTGACCAATTAACACAGATATTGCGTCGCTATGAACAACAATGGGTTCAATGACATCTCCCTCTAAACCGAGTAACGTTTCAATGGATACGACAGGATTTTCTTATGGGATACGACTATCAAATTTCTAATGCACTTATCCTTCTATACTGCACTCCTGGCGCCCTCACATTGACGAAGTAGCACATAATTTGCGTTGCTATGAAATACTATGGGTTCTATGGCTTCTCCTTCTAAATCGAGTAACGTTTTTATGGAAACCACAGTATTCTCTTTTGGGATACGACTATTTTCTTTGCGATTCACTATTCATTCTTTACTGCATCCCTCGCTCCTTCACATTGACGAATTAACACATAAAAGGCGTCGCTATGAAATACAATGGGTTCTATAACGTCTCCTTTTAAATCGAGTAACGTTTCTATGGAAACGACAGGATTTTCTTTTGGGATACGACAATCTCCTTTCCGATGCACTATTCCTTCTTTACTGCATCCCTCGCTCCCTCACATTGACGAATTATCACAGAAATTGCGTCGCTATGTAATACAATGAATTCTACGACTTCTCCTTCTAAATCGAGAAACGTTCCAATGGAAACGACAGGATTTTTTTTTGGGATACGTCTATTTTCTTTAAGATGCACTATTCCTTGCTCACTGCATCACTCGCTCCCTCACATTGACGAATTAACACAGAAATTGAGCCGCTAAGAAATACTATGGGTCCAATAAAATCTCCTTCTAAATCGAGTAACGTTTCTATGGAAACCACAGTATTCTCTTTTGGGATACGACTATTTTCTTTGCGATTCACTATTCATTCTTTACTGCATCCCTCGCTCCTTCACATTGGCGAATTAACACAGAAATTGCGTCGCTATGTAATACTATGGGTTCTATAACATCTCCTTCTAAATCGAGTAACATTTCAATGGAAACGACAGGACTTTCTTTTGGGATACGACTATTTTCTTTCCGATGCACTGTTCCTTGTTTACTGCATCCCGCGCTCCCACACATTGACGAATCAACACAGAAATTGTGTCGCTATGGAATACTATGGGTTCAATAAAATCTCCATCTAAATCGAGTCACGTTTCTATGGAAACGACAGGATTTTATTTGGGGTACGACTATGCGTCGCTATGAAATACTATGAGTTGTACGATATATCCTTCTAAAACGAGTAACGTTTCTATGGAAACGACAGGATTTTATTTAGGGATACGTCTATCTCCTTTCCGATGCACTTTTCCGTGTTTGCTGCATCCCTCGCTCCCTCTCATTGACAATTTAACACAGAAATTGCTTTGCTATGAAATACTATGGGTTGTATGTCATATCTTTCTAAATCACGTATTGTTTCAATGGAAACGACAGGATTTTCTTTTGGGATACGACTATCTCCTATCCGATGGACTTATGCTTCTTTACTGCACTCCTGGCGCCCTCACATTGACGAATTAACACAGAAATTGCGGGGCTATGAAATTCTATGGATTCTATGACATCTTCTAAATCGAGTTACGTTTCAATGGAAACAACTGGATTTTCTATCGGGATACGGGTATCTCCTTTCCGATGCACTATTCCTTCTTTACTGCATCCCTCGCTCCCTCACATTGGCAATTTAACACATAAATTGCGTCGCTATGAAATACTATCGGTTCTATGAGATCTCCCTCTAAACCAAGTAACGTTTCTGTGGATACGACAGGATTTTCTTTTGGGGTATGACTATCTCCTTTCCGATGAACTATTCCATCTTTACTGCATCCCTCGCTCCCTCACATTGACGAATTAACACAGTGATTGCGTCGCTATGAAACACTATGGGTTCTATGACATATCCTTGTAAATCGAGTAACGTTTCTATGGAAACGGCAGGATTTTCTTTTGGGATACGAGTATCTCCTTCCGATGACTATTAATTCTTTACTGTATCCCTCACTCCCTCACATTGACGACTTAACACAGAAATTGCTGGGCTATGAAATACCATGGGTTCCATGACTTCATCTTCTGAATCGAATAACATTTCTATGGAAACGACAGGATATTCTTTTGGGATACGAGTAGCTCCTTTCCGATGCACTATTCCTTCTTTATTGCATCCCCCGCTCCCTTACATTGACGAATTAACACAGGAATCGCGTTGCTATGAAATACAATGGGTTCTATGACATCTCCTGCTAAATCGAGCAACGTTTTTATGGAAAAGACAGGATTTTCTTTTGGGATACGACTATCTCGTTTCCGATTCACTATTCCTTCTTTACTGCATCCCTCACTCCATCACATTGCCGAATTAACACAGATATTGCGTCGCGATGAAATAGAACGGGTTCTAAGACATCTCCTTCTATATCGAGTAATGTTTCTATGGAACCGACAGGATTTTCTTTTGGGTTACGACTATTTCCTCTCCGATGCACTATTCCTTCTTTACTTCATCCCTCGCTCCCTCCCATTGACATTTTAACACAGAAATTTCGTCGCTATGAAATACTATGCGTTATATGACATCTCCCTCTAAACCGAGTAACGTTTCTTTGGATACGACAGGATTTTCTTTTGGAATACGACTATCTGCTTTCCGATGCACTATACCTTGTTTACTGCAACCCTCGCTCCCTCACAATGACGAATTAACACATTAATTGCGTCGCTATGGAATACAATGAGTTGAATTGCATATCCTTCTAAATCATGTAACGAATTTATGGAAACGACAGGATTTTCATTTGGGATACGACTATCTCCTTTCCGATGCACTATTCCTACTTTACTGCATCCCTCGCTCCCTCACATTGACGAATTACCGCAGAATTTGCGTCGCTATGAAATACTATGTGATGTATGACATCTCCTTGTAAATCGAGTGACGTTTCTATGAAAACGACAGGATTTTCTTTCGGGATACGAGTATTTCCTTTCCGATGCACTATTAATCTTTTACTGCATTCCACACTCACTCACATTGACGACTTAACACAGATGTTGCGGGGCAATGAAATAGTATTTGTTCTATGACTTCTCCTTCTAAATCGAGTGACGTTTCTATGAAAACGACATGATTTACTTTTGGGATACGACTATCTTCCTTCCGATGCACTATTCCTTCTTTACTTCATCCCTCGCTCTCTCACATTGACGAATTAACACAGAATTTGCGTCGCTATGAAATACTATGGGTTGTATGACATATCCTTCTAAATCATGTAACATTCCTATGGAAACGACAGGATTTTCTTTTGGGATACGAGTATCTCCTTTCCGATGCACCAATCCTTCTTTACAGCATCCCTCGCTCCCTCACATTGACGATTTAACACAGAAATTGCGGCGCTATGGTATACTATGGGTTCTATGACATCTCTTTCTACATCGAGTAACATTTCTATGGAAACGGTCGGATTTTCTTTTGGGATACGAGTCTCTCCTTTCCGATGCGCTATTCCTTCTTTACTGCAGCCTTCGCTCCCTCACAATGACGAATAAACACAGGAATTGCGTCACTATGAAATACTATGGGTCCCATGAAATCTCCTTGTAAATCGAGTAACGTTTCTATGGAAACGACAGTATTATCTTTTGGGATAAGAGTATCTCCTTTCCGATGCACTATTCCTTCTTTACTGTATCCCTCGCTCCCTCACATTGACGAATTAACACAGATATTGCGTCGCTATGAAATACAATGGGTTCCATGATATTGCCTTTTAAATGGAGTAACGTTTCTGTGGAAACGACAGGATTTTCACTTCGGATACGACGCTACGAAACACTATTTGTTCTATGACTTCTCCTTGTAAATCGAAAAACGTTTCTATGGAAACGTTTGGATTTTCTTTTGGGATGCGAGTATCTAATTTACGATGCACCATTCCTATTTTACTGCACCCCTCGCTCCCTGTCGTTGACGAATTAACACAGAAATTGCGTCGCAATGATATTTTATGGGTTCTATTTCTCCTACTAAATCGAGTGACGTATCTATGGAAACGACAGGATTTCCTTTTGGGATAAGAGTATCTCCTTTCCGATGCACTATTCCTTCATTACTGCACTCCTCGCGCCCTCCCATTGACGGATTAACACTGAAATTGCTTCGCTATGAAATACTATGTGTTCTATGACAACTTCTAAATCGAGTAACGTTTCTATGGAAACGTCAGGTTTTACTTTTGGGACATGAGTATCTCATTTCCGATGCATAATTAATTCTTTACTGCGTCCCACACTCCCTCACTTTGACGGCTTAACACAGAAATTGCGTTGCTCTATAATACTATGGGTTCAATGGCTTCTCCTTCTAAATCGAGTAACGTTTCTATCGAAACGACAACATTTTCTTTTGGGATTCGTCTATATCCTATCCGATGCACATATCCTTCTTTACTTCACTCCTGGTGCCCTGACATTGACGAATTAACGCAGAAAATGCGTCGCTTTGAATACTATGGGTTAGATGACATCTGCTTCTAAATCGAGTAACGATTCTGTGGAAACGGCAGGATTTTATTTTGGGATACGAGTATCTCCTTTCCGACCCACAATTAATTCTTTACTGCTCCCGCACTCCCTCAAATTGACGAAAAACACAGGAATTGCGTCGCTATGAAATTCTATGGGTTCTATGACATCTCCCTCTAAATCGAGTAAGGTCTCTATGGAAATGGCAGGATTATCATTTGGGATACGAGTATCTCCTTTCCGATGCACTAATCCTTCATTACTGCATCCCTCGCTCCCTCACATTGACGAATTAACACAGGAATTGCGTCGCTATGAAATAGCATGGGTTCTATGACCTCTCCTTCTAATCGAGTAACGTTACAATGGAGACGAGAGGATTTTCTTTTGGAATACGACTATCTCCTTTCCGATGCACTACTCTTTCCTTACTGCATCCCTCGGTACCTCACATGGACGAATTAACACAGAAATCGAGTCGTCATGAAATACTATGTGTTCCATGACATTTCCTTCTAAATCGGGTAACGTTTCTATGGAAACGACAGGATATTCTTTTGGGATACCACTATCTGCATTCCGATGCACTACTCCTTCTTTACTGGATCCCTCGCTTCCTCACGTTGACGAATTAACACAGAAATGGCGTCGCTATGAAATACAATGTGTTCGATGACATCTCATTCTAAATGGAGTAAAGTTTCAATGGAATAGGCAGGATTATCTTTTGGGATACGACTAACTAATTTCCGATGCACTATTCCTGCTACACTGCATCCCTCGCTCCCTCACAATGACGATTAAACACAGAAATTGTGTCGCCATGAATTACTATGGGTTCTATGACCTCTCCTTCTAAATCGAGTAACATTTCAACGGAAACGACAGAACTTTTTTATGGGATACGACTATCTTTTTTCCGATGCACTACTCCTCGTTTACTGAATCCCTCGCTCCCTCACATTGACGAAGTAACAAAGAAATTGCGTCGCTATGTAATACTACGGGTTCTATGACATCTTCAAAATCGAGTAATGTAACTATGGAAACGACAGGATTTTCTTTTGGGATACGAGTATACCCTTTCCGATGCACTAATCCTACAATACTGCACTCCCGGCGCCCTCAAATCGACGAATTAACACAGAAATTGCGTCGCTATGGAATACACCGTGTTCTATGACATCTCCTTCTAAATCGAGTAACGTTTCTATGGAATCGCAAGGCTTTTCTTTTCGGATACGAGTATCTCATTTCCGATGCACTATTCCTCCTTTACTGCAATCCTCGCTCCCTCACATTGACGAATTAACACAGAAATTGCGTCGCTATGAAATACAATAGGTTCTATAACGTCTCCTTCTAAATTGAATAACGATTCTTTGGAAACGACAGGATTATCTTTTGTGATACGACTATTTCCTTTCTGATGCACTATTCATTCCATACTGCATCCCTCGCTCTCTCACATTATTGAATTAACTCAGAAATTGCGTCGCTAAGAAGTACTATGGGTTGAATGACATATCCTTCTAAATCGAGTAACGTTTCTATGGAAACGGCAGGATTTTGTTTTTAATACGAGTATCTCCTTTCCGATGCACTATTAATTCTTTACTGCTTCCCTCACTCTCTCACATTGACGACTTAACACAGAAATTGAGGGGCTATGAAATCCTATGGGTTGTATGACATATCCTTCTAAATCGAGTAACGTTTCTATGGAGACGACAGGAATTTCGTTTGGGATACGACTATCTAAATTATGATGCATTATTCCTACTTTACTGCATCCCTCGCTTCCTCACATTGACGAATTAACACAGAAATTGCGTCTGTATGAAATACTATGAAATGTATGACATTTCCTTCTAAATGATGTAACGTTTCTATGGAGACGACAGGACTTTTTTTGGGATACGACTATCTCCTTTCCGATGCACTGTTCCTCCTTTACTGCATCCCTCGCTCACTCACATTGACGAATTAAAACAGAAAATGCGTCGATATGACAGACTATGGGTTGTATGTCATATCCTTCTAAATCATGTGACGTTTCAATGGAGACGACGGGTTTTTCTTTTTGGAAACGACTATCTCCTCTCCGATGCACTATTCCTTCTTTACTGCACTCCTCGCGCCCTCACATTGACGAATTAACACAGAAATTGCGTCGCTATGAAATACTATGTTTGTATGACATCCTCTAAATCGAGTAACCTTTCCATGGAAACGACAGGATTTTCTTTTCGTATACGACTATCTCCTTTCCGATGGACTATTCCTTCTTTACTGCATTCCTCGCTCCCTCACATTCACGAATTAACACAGAAATCGCCTCGCTATGAAGTACTTTGTGTTCTATGACATATCCTTCTAAATCGAGTAACGTTTCTATGGAAACGGCAGGATTTTCTTTTGTGATTCGAGTATCCCCTTTCCGATGCACTATTAATACTTTACTGCATCCCTCACTCCCTCACATTGTGGGGTTAACACAGAAATTGCGTTGCTATGTACTACTATAGGTTCTATGACTTTTCCTTCTGAATCGAATAACGTTTGTATGGAGACGACAGGATCATCTTTTGGGATGCGAGTATCTCCTTTCCGATGCACTATTCCTTCTTTACTGCAACCCTCGCTACCTCACATTGACGAATTAACACGGAAATTGCGTCGCTGTGGAATACTATGTGCTCTATAACATCTCCTTTTAAATCGAGTAACGATACTATGGAAACGACAGGATTTTCTTTTGGGATACGACTATCTCCTTTCCGATGCACTATTCCTACTTTACTGCATCCCTCGCTCCCTCACATTGACGAATTACGGCAGAGTTTGCGTCGCTATGAAATACTATGTGATGTATGACTTCTCCTTGTAAATCGAGTGACGTTTCTATGAAAACGACAGGATTTTCTTTTGGGATACGACTATCTCGTTTCCGATGCACTATCTCTTCTTTACTGCATCCCTCGCTCCCTCACATTGACGAATTACCGCAGAGTTTGCGTCGCTATGAAATACTATGTGATGTATGACATCTCCTTGTAAATCGAGTGACGTTTCTATGAAAACGACAGGATTTTCTTTTGGGATACGAGTATTTCCTTTCCGATGCACTATTAATCTTTTACTGCATTCCACACTCCCTCACATTGACGACTTAACACAGATGTTGCGGGGCAATGAAATACTATTTGTTCTATGACTTCTCCTTCTAAATCGAGTGACGTTTCTATGAAAATGTCATGATTTTCTTTTGGCATACGACTATCTTCCTTCCGATGCACTATTCCTTCTTTACTTCATCCCTTGCTCTCTCACATTGACGAATTAACACATAAATTGCGTCGCTATGAAATACTATGGTTTCTATGACCTCTCCTTCTAAATCGAGTAACGTTACAATGGAGACGAGAGGATTTTCTTTTGGAATACGACTATCTCCTTTCCGATGCACTACTCTTTCCTTACTGCATCCCTCGGTACCTCACATGGACGAATTAACACAGAAATCGAGTCGTCATGAAATACTATGTGTTCCATGACATTTCCTTCTAAATCGGGTAACGTTTCTATGGAAACGACAGGATATTCTTTTGGGATACCACTATCTGCATTCCGATGCACTACTCCTTCTTTACTGGATCCCTCGCTTCCTCACGTTGACGAATTAACACAGAAATGGCGTCGCTATGAAATACAATGTGTTCGATGACATCTCATTCTAAATGGAGTAAAGTTTCAATGGAATAGGCAGGATTATCTTTTGGGATACGACTAACTAATTTCCGATGCACTATTCCTGCTACACTGCATCCCTCGCTCCCTCACAATGACGATTAAACACAGAAATTGTGTCGCCATGAATTACTATGGGTTCTATGACCTCTCCTTCTAAATCGAGTAACATTTCAACGGAAACGACAGAACTTTTTTATGGGATACGACTATCTTTTTTCCGATGCACTACTCCTCGTTTACTGAATCCCTCGCTCCCTCACATTGACGAAGTAACAAAGAAATTGCGTCGCTATGTAATACTACGGGTTCTATGACATCTTCAAAATCGAGTAATGTAACTATGGAAACGACAGGATTTTCTTTTGGGATACGAGTATACCCTTTCCGATGCACTAATCCTACAATACTGCACTCCCGGCGCCCTCAAATCGACGAATTAACACAGAAATTGCGTCGCTATGGAATACACCGTGTTCTATGAAATCTCCTTCTAAATCGAGTAACGTTTCTATGGAATCGCAAGGCTTTTCTTTTCGGATACGAGTATCTCATTTCCGATGCACTATTCCTCCTTTACTGCAATCCTCGCTCCCTCACATTGACGAATTAACACAGAAATTGCGTCGCTATGAAATACAATAGGTTCTATAACGTCTCCTTCTAAATTGAATAACGATTCTTTGGAAACGACAGGATTATCTTTTGTGATACGACTATTTCCTTTCTGATGCACTATTCATTCCATACTGCATCCCTCGCTCTCTCACATTATTGAATTAACTCAGAAATTGCGTCGCTAAGAAGTACTATGGGTTGAATGACATATCCTTCTAAATCGAGTAACGTTTCTATGGAAACGGCAGGATTTTGTTTTTAATACGAGTATCTCCTTTCCGATGCACTATTAATTCTTTACTGCTTCCCTCACTCTCTCACATTGACGACTTAACACAGAAATTGAGGGGCTATGAAATCCTATGGGTTGTATGACATATCCTTCTAAATCGAGTAACGTTTCTATGGAGACGACAGGAATTTCGTTTGGGATACGACTATCTAAATTATGATGCATTATTCCTACTTTACTGCATCCCTCGCTTCCTCACATTGACGAATTAACACAGAAATTGCGTCTGTATGAAATACTATGAAATGTATGACATTTCCTTCTAAATGATGTAACGTTTCTATGGAGACGACAGGACTTTTTTTGGGATACGACTATCTCCTTTCCGATGCACTGTTCCTCCTTTACTGCATCCCTCGCTCACTCACATTGACGAATTAAAACAGAAAATGCGTCGATATGACAGACTATGGGTTGTATGTCATATCCTTCTAAATCATGTGACGTTTCAATGGAGACGACGGGTTTTTCTTTTTGGAAACGACTATCTCCTCTCCGATGCACTATTCCTTCTTTACTGCACTCCTCGCGCCCTCACATTGACGAATTAACACAGAAATTGCGTCGCTATGAAATACTATGTTTGTATGACATCCTCTAAATCGAGTAACCTTTCCATGGAAACGACAGGATTTTCTTTTCGTATACGACTATCTCCTTTCCGATGGACTATTCCTTCTTTACTGCATTCCTCGCTCCCTCACATTCACGAATTAACACAGAAATCGCCTCGCTATGAAGTACTTTGTGTTCTATGACATATCCTTCTAAATCGAGTAACGTTTCTATGGAAACGGCAGGATTTTCTTTTGTGATTCGAGTATCCCCTTTCCGATGCACTATTAATACTTTACTGCATCCCTCACTCCCTCACATTGTGGGGTTAACACAGAAATTGCGTTGCTATGTACTACTATAGGTTCTATGACTTTTCCTTCTGAATCGAATAACGTTTGTATGGAGACGACAGGATCATCTTTTGGGATGCGAGTATCTCCTTTCCGATGCACTATTCCTTCTTTACTGCAACCCTCGCTACCTCACATTGACGAATTAACACGGAAATTGCGTCGCTGTGGAATACTATGTGCTCTATAACATCTCCTTTTAAATCGAGTAACGATACTATGGAAACGACAGGATTTTCTTTTGGGATACGACTATCTCCTTTCCGATGCACTATTCCTACTTTACTGCATCCCTCGCTCCCTCACATTGACGAATTACGGCAGAGTTTGCGTCGCTATGAAATACTATGTGATGTATGACTTCTCCTTGTAAATCGAGTGACGTTTCTATGAAAACGACAGGATTTTCTTTTGGGATACGACTATCTCGTTTCCGATGCACTATCTCTTCTTTACTGCATCCCTCGCTCCCTCACATTGACGAATTACCGCAGAGTTTGCGTCGCTATGAAATACTATGTGATGTATGACATCTCCTTGTAAATCGAGTGACGTTTCTATGAAAACGACAGGATTTTCTTTTGGGATACGAGTATTTCCTTTCCGATGCACTATTAATCTTTTACTGCATTCCACACTCCCTCACATTGACGACTTAACACAGATGTTGCGGGGCAATGAAATACTATTTGTTCTATGACTTCTCCTTCTAAATCGAGTGACGTTTCTATGAAAATGTCATGATTTTCTTTTGGCATACGACTATCTTCCTTCCGATGCACTATTCCTTCTTTACTTCATCCCTTGCTCTCTCACATTGACGAATTAACACATAAATTGCGTCGCTATGAAATACTATGGTTTCTATGACCTCTCCTTCTAAATCGAGTCACGTTTGTATGGAAACGACAGGAATTTATTTTGGTATACGCCCATCTCCTTTCCGATGAACTATTCCTTCTTTACTGTATCCCTCGCTCCCTCACATTGACGAATGAACACGGAAATAGCGTCGCTATGAATTACTATTTGTTCTATGACATTTTCTTCAAAATCGAGTAACGTATCTATGGAAACAGGATTTTCTTTTGGGATACGACTATCTCCTTCCGACGCACTATTCCTTCTCTACTGCATACCTCGCTCCCTCACATTGGCGAATTAACCCAGAAATTGCGTCGATATGAAATACTATGGGTACTATGACATCTCCTTCTAAATCGAGTAACGTTGCCTCGGACAGGACAGGATTTTCTTCTGGGATGCGACTATCTCCTCTCCGATGCAATATTTTTTCTTTACTGCATCCCTCAATACATCACCCTGACGAATTAACACAGACATTGCGGGGCTATGAAATACTATGGGTTCTATGACATCTCCTTCCAAATCGAGTAACGTTTCTATAGAAACTGCAGTAATTTCTTTTGGGATCTGAGTATCTAATTTCTGATGCACATTTCCTTCTTAACTGCATCCCTCACTCCCTCACAATGACGAATTAAAACAGGAATTGCGTCACTAAAAAATACTATGGGTTCTATGACATCTCGTTGTAAATCGAGTAACGTTTCTATGGAGACGACAGGATTTTCTTTTGGGATACGAGTATCTCCTTTCCTATGCACTATTCCTTCATTACTGCACTCCTCGCGCCCTCACATTGACGGATTAACACAGAAATTGCGTCGCTATGAAATACTATGGGTTCTATGACAACTTGTAAATCGAGTAACGTTTCTAAGAAAACGACAAGATTTTCTTTTGGGATACGAGTATCTCCTTTCCGATGCACAATTCCTTCTTAACCGCATCCCTCACTCCCTCACAATGACGAATTAACACAGACATTGCGTCGCTATGAAATACAATAGGTTCAATGACATCTCCTTCTAAATCGAGTAACGTTTCAATGGAAATGACAGGATTTTCTTATGGGATACGACTATCTCCTTGCCGATACACTATTCCTCCTTTACTGGATCCCTCGCTCCATCGCATTGGCGAATTAACACAGAAATTCCGTCGCTATGAAAGACTATGTTTTCTATGACTCCTTCTCTTAAATCGAGTAATGTTCCTATGGAAACGACAGGATTTTCTTTTGGGATACGACTACCTCCTTCCCGAAGCACTATTCCTCCTTTACTGCATCCCTCGCTCCCTCACATTGACGAATTAACACAGATATTGCCTCGCTATGTGATACTATGGGCTCTATGACCTCTCCTTCTAAATCGAGTAACGTTTCTACGGAAACGACTTCATTTTTTATAGGGATTGGAGAACTTAGAAATTGCGTCGATATTAAATACTATGGTTTCTATGACATCCCCTTCTAAATCGAGTAACTTTTCTATGGAAACGACAGGATTTTCTTTGGGATACGAGTATCTCCTTTCCGATGCACTATTCCTTCTTTACTGCATCCCTCGCTCCCTCACATTGACGAATTAACACAGATATTGCGTCGCTATGATATACTTTGTGTTCAATGACATCCCATTCTAAATCGAGTAACGTCTCTATGGAAACGACAGGATTTTCCTTTGGGATAAGAGTATCTCCTTTCCGATACACTATTCCTTCATTACTGCATCCCTCGCTCCCTCAAATTGACGAATCAACACAGAAATTGCGTCATTATGAAATACTATGGGTTGAATGACATATCCTTCTAAATCATGTAACGGATCTATTCAAAGGAGAGGATTTTCTTTTGGGATACGACTATCTTATTACCGATGCACTCATCCTTCTTTACTGCATCCCTAGCTCCCTCACATTGACGAATTAACACAGAAATTGCATCGCTATTGAATACTATGGGTTCTATGACTTCTCCCTGTAAATCGAGTAACGTTTGTATGGAAACGACAGGATTTTCTTTTGGGATACGGGTATCTCTTTTCCGAAGGACTATTCATTCTTTACTGCATCCCTCGCTCCCTAACATTGAAGAAGTAACTCAGAAATTGCAGCGCTATGAAATACTATGGGTTCTATGACACCTTCTTCTAAATTGAGTAACGTTTCAATGGAAAGGACTGGATTTTCTTTTGGGATACGAGAATCTCCTTTGCGATGCACTATTAATTCTTTATTGCATCCCTCACTCCCTCACATGATCGCATTAACACAGAGATTGCGTCGATATGAAATACAACGGGTTGTAAGACATCTCCTCTTAAATGGACTAACGTTTGTTTGGAAACAATAGGAATTTCTTTTGGGATACGACTATCACCTTTCCGATGCACTATTCCTTCTTTTCTGCATCCCTCGCTCCTTCACGTTGACAAATTAACACAGATATTACTTCGCCATGAAATTCTTTGTCTTCTACGACTTCTCCTTCTAAATAGAGTAACGTTTCTATAGAAACGACAGGATTTTCTTTTGGGATACGACTGTCTTATTTCCGATGCACTATTCCTTCTTTGCTGCATCCCTCGCTCCCTTACATTGACGAATTAACACAGAAATTTCGTCGCTATGAAATACAACGGGTTCTATGACATCTCCTTCTAAATCGAGTAACGTAGCTATGGAAACGAAAGGATTTTCTATTGGGATAGACTATTTCCTTTCCGATGCACTATTCATTCATTACTGCATCCCTCGCTCCCTCACATTGACGATTTTCACAGAAATTGCGTCGTTATGAAATACTATGGATTGTATGACATTTCCTTCTAAAACGAGTAACAATTCTATGGAAACGACAGGATTTTCTATTGGGATAGACTATCTCCTTTCCGATACACTACTCCTTCCTTACTGCATCCCTCGCTCCATCACATTGACGGATTAACACAGAAATTGCGTCGCTATGAAATACTATGGGTTCAATAAAATCTCCTTCTAAATCGAGTAACGTTTCTATAGAAACGACAGCAATCTCTTTTGGGATACCACTATTTCCTTTCCGATGCACTATTCCTTCTTTGCGGCATCCGTCGCTCCCTCACATTGACGAATTAACACAGAAATTGCGTCCCTAAGATATACTATGGGTTTTATGACATTTCCTTCTAAATCGAGTAACGTTCCTATGTAAACGACAGGATTTTATTTTGGGATACGACTATCTCCTTTCCGATGCTCTATCCCTTCCTTACTGCATCCCTCGCTCCCTCACATCGACAATTTAACACAGAAATTGCGTCGCTATGAAATACTATGGGTTCTATGACATCTCCCTCTAAGCCGAGTAACGTTTCTAAGGATACGTCAGGATTTTCTTTTGGGATACGACTATCTCCTTTCCGATGCACTATTCCTTCTTTGCTGCATCCCTCGCTCCCTCACATTGACGATTTAACACAGAAATTGCGTCGTTAAGAAAAACTGTGGGTTGTATGACATATCCTTCCAAATCGAGTAACGTTTCTATGGAAACGACAGGATTTTCTTTTGGGATACGACTATTTTCTTTAAGATGAACTATTCCTTGTTTACTGCATCCCTCGCTCCCTCACTTTGACGAATTAACACAGAAATTGCGTCGCTATGAAATACAATGGGTTCTATGACATCCCCCTCTAAACCGAATAACGTTTCTATGGATACGACAGGATTTTCTTTTGGGATACTACTCTCTCCTATCCGATGCACTATTCCTTCTTTCCTGCTTCCCTCGCTCCCTCACATTGACGAATTAACACAGAAATAGCGTCGTTATGAAATACTATGGGTTGTATGACACATCGTTATAAATCATGAAATGTTTCTATGGAAACGACAGGATTTTCTTTTGTGTTACCACTATTTCTATCCGAAGCACTTATTCTTCTATACTGCACTCCTGGCGCCCTCACATTGGCGAATTAACACATAAATGGCGTTGCTATGAAATACTTTGGGTTCTATGTCTTCTCCTTCAAAATTGAGTGACGTTTCTATGGAATCGACTGGATCTTCCTTTGGGATACGAGTATCTCCTTTCCGATGCACTATTCCTTCTTTACTGCATCCCTCGCTCCCTCACATTGACGAATTAACACAGAAATTGCGTCGCTATGAAATACTATGGGTTGTATGACATACCCTTCTAAATCATGTAACGTTAGTGTGGAAACAACTGGATTTTCTTTTGGGATGCGACTACCTAATTTCCGATGCACTTATCCATCTTTACTGCACTCCTGGTGCCCTCACTTTGACGAATTAACACAGAAATTGCGTTGCTATGTAATACTATGGGTTCTATGACTTCCCCTTCTAAATCGAGTAACGTTTCTACGGAAACGACAGGATGTTCTTTTGGGATAGGAGTACCTCCTTTCCGATGCACTATTCCTTCTTTACTGCATCCCTCGCTCCCTTACATTGACGAATTAACACATAAATTGCGTCGCTATGAAATACTATGGGTTCAATGACATCTCCTTCTAAATCAAGTAACGTCTGAATGGAAACGACTGGATTTTCTTTTGGGATACGACTATTTCCTTTCCGATTCACTATTCATTCTTTACTGCATCCCTCGCTCCCTCACAATGTCGAACTAAATTGCGTCGCTAAGAAATACTATGGGTTGTATGACATAACCTTCTAAATCGAGTAACGTTTCTATGGAAACGACAGGATTCTCTTTTGGGATACGACTATTTCCTTTCCGATGCACTATTCCTTCTTTGCTGCATCCGTCGCACCCTCACATTGACGAATTAACGCATAAATGGCGTTGCTATGAAATCCTTTGGGTTCTATGTATTTTCCTTCTAGATCGAGTAACGTTTCTATAAAATCAACAGGATCTTCTTTTGGGATACGTGTATCTACTTTCCGATGCTCTATTCCTTCTTTACTGCACTCCTGGCGCCCTCACATTGACGAATTAACACAGAAATTGCGTCGCTATGACATACAATGTGTTCTATGACATCCCCTTCTAAATCGAATAACGTTTCTATGTAAACGACAGAATTTCCATTTGGGGTACGACTATCTCCTTTCCGATGTACTATTCCTTATTTACTGCATCCCTCGCTACCTCACATTTACGAATTAACACAGAAATTGCGTTGCTATGAAATACAATGGGTTCTATGACATCTCCCTCTAAACCGAGTAACGTTTCTATGGAAACGACAGTAATTTCTTTTGGGATGCGAGTAACTATTTTCCGATGCACTACTCATGTTTTACTGCATCCCTCACTTCCTCACGTTGACGAATTAACACAGATACTGCGTCGCTATGAAATACTATGGGTCCAATAAATTCTCCTTCAAAATCGAGTCACGTTTCTATGGAAAGGACAGTATTCTCTTTTGGGATACGACTGTTTCCTTTCCGACTCACTATTCATTCTTTACTACATCCCTCGCTCTCTCACATTGACGAATTAACACAGAAATTGCGTCGGTAAGAAATACTATGGGTTGCATGACATATCCTTCGAAATCGAGTAACGTTTCTATGGAAACGACAGGATTTTCTTTTGGGATACGACTATCTCCTTTCTGATGCACCATTCCATTTTTACTGCATCCCTCGCTCCCTCACATTGACGAATTAACATAGAAATTGCGTCGCTATGAAATACAATGGGTTCTATAACATCTCCTTCTGAATCGAAAAACGTTCCAATGGAAACGACAGGATATTCCTTTGGGATACGACTATTTTCTTTAAGATGCACTATTCCTTGTTTACTGTATCCCTCGCTCCCTCATATTGACGAATTAACACAGAAATTGCGTCGCTATGAAATAGTATGGGTCCAATAAAATCTCCTTCTAAAACGAGTAACGTTTCTATGGAAACGACAGTATTCTCTTTTGGGATACGACTATTTCCTTTCCGATTCACTATTCATTCTTTACTGCATCCCTACTCCCTCACAATGTCGAACTAAATTGCGTCGCTAAGAAATACTATGGGTTGTATGACATATCCTTCTAAATCGAGTAACGTTTCTATGGAAACGACAGGATTCTAGTTTGGGATACGACTAACTCCTTTCCGATGAACTATTCCGTCTTTACTGCATCCCTCGCTCCCTAACACTGACAATTTAACACAGAAAATGCGTCGCTATGTAATACAATGGGTTCTATGACATCTCCCTCTAAACCGAGTAACGTTTCTATGGATACGACAGGTTTTTCTTTTGGGATACTACTATCTCCTATCCGATGCACTATTCCTTCTTTCCTGCATCCCCCGCTCCCTCACATTGACGAATTAACACAGAAATTGCGTCGTTATGAAATACGATGGAAAGTACGACATATCCTTCTAAATCATGTAATGTTTCCATGGAAACGACAGGATTTTCTTTTGGGATACTACTATCTCCTATCAGATGCACTTATCCTTCTTTACTGCACCCCTGGCGCCCTCACATCGACGAATTAACACAGAAACTGCGTCGCTATGAAATACTATGGATTCTATGACATCTCCTAAATCGAGATACATTTCAATGGAGACGACAAGATTTTTATTTCGGATACGACTATCTCGTTTCCGATGCACTATTCCTTCTTTACTGCATCCCGCGCTACCACACATCCACGAATTAACACAGAAATTGCATCGCTATTAAATACTTTGGGTTCTATGACATCCCCTTCTAATTCGAGTAACGTTCCAATGGAAACGACAGGATTTTCTTTTGGGATACGGGTATCTCTTTTCCGATGCACTTTTCCTTCTTTACTGCAACCCTCGCTCCCTAACATTTACGAATTAACTCAGCAATTGCCGCGCTATTAAATAGTATGGGTTCTATGACATCTCCTTCTAAATCGAGTGACGTATCAATGGAAAGGACAGGATTTTCTTTTGGGATATATGTATCATATGTATCTCCTTTGCGATGCACTATTAATTCTTTACAGCATCCCTCACTCCCTCACATGATCGCATTAACACAGAAATTGCGTCGCTATGAAATAGTATGGGTTCCATGACTTCTGCTCTAAATCGTTTAACGTGTCTATGGAAAAGCCATGATTTCCGTTTGGGATAAGACTATCTCCGTTCCGATGCACTATTGCCTCTGCACTGCATCCCTTGCTCCCTCACATTGACGAATTAACACAGAAATTGCGTCGATATGAAATACAACGGGTTGTATGACATCTCCTCTTAAATCGAGCAACGACAGGATTTTCTTTTGGGATACGACTATCTTATTTCCGATGCACTATTCCTTCTTTACTGCATCCCTCGCCCCCTTACATTGACGAATTAACACAGAAATTTCGTCGCTATGAAATACAACGGGTTCTATGACATCTCTTTCTAAATCGAGTAATGTAGCTATGGAAGCCAAAGGATTTTCTCTTGGGATACGACTATCTCCTTTCCGATACACTACCCCTTCTTTACTGCATCCCTCCCTCCCTCACATTGACAATTTAACACAGAAATAGCGTCGCTATGATATACTATGGGTTCTATGACATCTCCCTCTAAACCGATCAACGTTTCTAAGGAAACGACAGGATTTTCTTTTGGGATACGACTATATCCTTTCCGATGCACTATTCATTCTTTACTGCATCATTCGCTCCCTCACATTGACGAATTAACACAGAAATTTCGTCGTTATGAAATACGATGGATTGTATGACATTTCATTCTAAATCGAGTAACGTTTCTATGGAACCGACAGGATTTTCTATTGGGATACGACTATCTCCTGTCCGATGCACTTAATCCTTCTTTACTGCATCCCTCGCTCCCTCACATTGATGAATTAACACAGAAATTGCGTCGCTATGAAATACTATGGGTTGTATGACAACCTTCTAAATCATGTAACGTTACTGTGGAAACGACTGGATTTTCTTTTGGGATGCGACTACCTAATTTCCGATGCACTTATCCATCTTTACTGCACTCCTGGCGCCCTCACATTGACGAATTAACACAGAAATTGCGTTGCTATGTAATACTATGGGTTCTATGAGTTCCCCTTCTAAATGTAGTTACGTTTCAATGGAAACGACAGGATTTTCATTTCGGATACGACCATCTCCTTTCCGATGTACTACTCCTTTTTTACTGCATCCCTCGCTCCCTCACATTGACGAATTAACACAGAAATTGCGTCGCTATGAAATCCTATGGGTTCAATGACATCTCCTTCTAATTCGAGTAACGCTTCAATGGAAACGAAAGGATTTTCTTTTGGGATACGACTATTCCTTGTTTACTGCATCCCTCGCTCCCTCACATTGACGAGTTAACACAGAAATTGCGTCGCTATGAAATACAATGGGTTCAATAAAATCTCCTTCTAAATCGAGTGACGTTTGTATGGAAACGACAGTATTCTCTTGTGGGATACGACTATTTCCTTTCCGATGCGCTATTCGTGCTTTACTGCATCCGTCGCTCCGTCACATTGACGAATTAACACAGAAATTGCGTCGCTAAGAAATACTATGGGTTGTATGACATATCCTTCTAAATCGAGTAAGGTTTCAATGGAAACGAAAGGATTTTATATTGGGATACGACTATCTCCTTTCCGATGCTCTACTCCTTCCTTACTGCATCCTTCGCTCCCTCACACTGACAATTTAACAAAGAAATTGCGTCGCTATGAAATACTATGGCTTCTACGACATCTCCCTCTAAACCGAGTAACGTTTCTATGGATACGACAGTTTTTTCTTTGGGGATACTACTATCTCCTATCCGATGCACTATTCCTTCTTTCCTGCTTCCCTCGCTCCCTCACATTGACGAATTAACACAGAAAATGCGTCGTTATGAAATACTATGGGTTGTATGACACATCGTTCTAAATCTTGTAATATATGGAAACGACAGGATTTTCGTTTGGGATCCTACTATCTCCTATTCGATGCTCTATTCCTTCTTTACTGCACTCTTCGCAAACTCACATTGACGAATTAACACAGAAATTGCGTCGCCATGAAATACTATGGATTCTATGACATGTCCTAAATCTAGTTACGTTTCAATGGAAACGACAGGATTTTCATTTCGGATACGACTATCTCCTTTCCGATGTACTACTGCTTTTTTACTGCATCCCTCGCTCTCTCACATTGACGAATTAGCACAGAAATTGCGTCGCTAAGAAATGGTATGGCTTGTATGACATATCCTTCAAAATCGTGTAACGTTTCTATGGAAACGAAAGGATTTTCTTTTGGGATACGACTATCTCCTTTCCGATGTACTATTCCTTCTTTACTGCATCCCTCGCTCCCTCACATTGACGAATTAACACAGAAATTGCGTCGCTATGAAGTACTATGTGTCCAATAAAGTCTCCTTCTAAATCGAGTAACGTCTCTATGGAAACGACAGTATTCTCTTTTGGGATACGACTATTTCCTTTCCGATTCACTATTCATTCATTACTGCACCCCTCGCTCCCTCACAATGGCGAATTAACACAGAAATTTCGTCGCTAAGCAATACTATGTGTTGTATGACATATCGTTCTAAATCGAGTAACGTTTCTATGGAAACGACAAGATTTTCATTTCGGATACGACTATCTCCTTTCCGATGCACTATTCCTTCTTTACTGCATCCCGCGCTACCACACATTCACGAATTAACACAGAAATTGCGTCGCTATGAAATATTTTGTGTTCTATGACATCCCCTTCTAATTCGAGTAACATTTCTATGAAAACGACAGGATTCTCTTTTGGGATACGAGTACCTCCTTTCCGATGCACTATTCCTTCTTTACTGCATTGCTCGCTCCCACAAGTTGGCGAATTAACACATAAATTGCGTCGCTATGACATACAATGTGTTCTATGACATCTCCTTATAAGTCGATTAACGTTTCTATGGAAACGACAGGATTTTCTTTTGGGATACGACTGTCTCCTTTCCGATGCACTATTCCTTCTTTACTGCATCCCTCGCTCCCTCACATTGACGAATTAACAAAGAAATAGCGTCGCTATGTAATACTATGGGTTCTACGACTTCTCTTTCTAAATCGAGTAACGTATCTATGGAAACGACAGGGTTTTCTTTTGGGATACGACTATCTCCTTTCCGATGTTCTATTCCTTTTTTACTGCATCCCTCTCACCCCCACATTGACGAATTAACACAGAAATTGCGTCGCTATGAAGTACTATGTGTCCAATAAAGTCTCCTTCAAAATCGAGTAACGTTTCTATGGAAACGACAGTATTCTCTTTTGGGATACGACTATTTCCTTTCCGATTCACTATTCATTCATTACTGCATCCCTCGCTCCCTCACAATGGCGAATTAACACAGAAATTGCGTCGCTAAGAAATACTATGTGTTGTATGACATATCCTTCTAAATCGAGTAACGTTTCTATGGAAACGACAGTATTTTAGTTTGGGATACGCCTAACTCCTTTCCGATGCACTATTCCGTCTTTACTGCATCCCTCGCTCCCTCACATTGACGAATTAACATAGAAATTGCGTCGCTATGAAATACTATGTGTTCTATAACATCTCCTTCTACATCGAGAAATGTTCCAATAGAAACGACAGGATTTTCTTTTGGGATACGACTATTTTCTTTAAGATGCACTATTCCTTGTTTACTGTATCCCCCGCTCTTTCACATTCACGAATTAACACAGAAATTGCGTCGCTATGAAATACTTTGGGTTCTATGACATCCCCTTCTAATTCGAGTAACGTTTCTAAGGAAACTACAGGATTTTCTTTTGGGATACAACTATCTCCTTTCCTGTGCACTATTCCTTCTTCACTGCATCCCTTGCTCCCTCACATTGACGAATTAACACAGAATTTGCGTCGCTATGACATACTTTGTGTTCTATGACATCTCTTTCTAATTCGAGGAACGTTTCTATGGAAACGACCGCTTTTTTCTTTTGGGATACGAGTGTCTCCATTCCGATGCACTATAAATTTTTTACTGCATCCCTCACTCCCTCACATAGACGACATAACACAGAGATTGAGGGGCTATAAAATACTAGGGGTTCTATAACTTCCCCTTCTAAATCGAATTACGATTCTATGGAAACGACAGGATTTTCTTTTGAGATACGAGTATCTGCTTTCCTATGCACTATTCCTTCTTTACTGCATCCCTCGCCCCTCACATTGACGAATTTACACAGAAATTGCGTCGCTATGAAATACCGTGTGTTCTATGACATCTCCTTCTAAATCGTGTGACGTTACTATGGAAACGACAGGAATTTCTTTTGGGTTAAGACTATCTCCTTTCCGATGCCTTATTCCTTCTTTACCGCACCCCACGCTCCCTCACATTGACGAATAAAAACAGAATTTGCGTCGCTATGAATTACTATGGGTTCTATGATATTTTCTAATTCGAGTAACGTTTCTACGGAAACTACAGAATTTTTTTTTGGGACACGACTATCTCCTTTCCGATGCACTATTCCTTCATTACTGCAACCCTCGCTACCTCACATTGACCAATTAACACAGAAATTGCGTCGCTATGAAATACTATGGGTTCTATGACATCTCCTAGTAAATCGAGAAACGTTTCTATGGCATCGACAGGATTTTCTTTTGGGATACGACTATCTCATTTCCGATGCACTTATCTTCCTTTACTGCACTCCTCGCGCCCTCACATTGACGAATTAACACAGAAATAGCGTCGCTATGAAATACTATGGGTTCTATGACATCTTCTAAATCGAGTAACGTTTCTATGGAAACGACAGGATTTTCTTTTGGGATACGACTATCTCCTTTCCTATGCACTACTCCTTCTTCACTGCATCCCTTGCTCTCTCACATTGACAAATTAACACAGAAATTGCGTCGCTATGAAATACTTTGTGTTCTATGACATCTCCTTCTACACTCCTGGAAATTGAAATAAGAACACCGTGAATTCATTGTCCCAGGAAGGGGAAACTTTATTGACACATTCCTGGGGCCAGATACATACATCACATGATCACACTGACAGAACCACAGGCACATAGACACAGGCAACAGAGCATGCACAATGTCGGCACTAGTACAGTGTATATCCACCTTTCGCAGCAATGCAGGCTGCTATTCTCCCATGGAGACGTTCGTAGAGATGCTGGATGTAGTCCTGCGGAACGGCTTGCCATGCCATTTCCACCTGGCGCCTCAGTTGGACCAGCGTTCGTGCTGGACGTGCAGACCGCGTGAGACGACGCTTCATCCAGTCCCAAACATGCTCAATGGGGGCAGATCTGGAGATCTTGCTGGCCAGGGTAGTTGACTTACACCTTCTAGAGCACGTTGGGTGGCACGGGATACATGCGGACGTGCATTGTCCTGTTGGAACAGCAAGTTCCCTTGCCGGTCTATAAATGGTAGAACGATGGGTTCGATGACGGTTTGGATTTACCGTGCACTATTCAGTGTCCCCTCGACGATCACCAGTGGGATACGTCCAGTGTAGGAGATCGCTCCCCACACCATGATGCCGCATGTTGGCCCTGTATGCCTCGGTCGTATGCAGTCCTGATTGTGGCGCTCACCTGCACGGCGCCAAACACGCATACGACCATCATTGGCACCAAGGCAGAAGCGACTCTCATCGCTGAAGACGACACGTCTCCATTCGTCCCTCCATTCACGCCTGTCGCGACACCACTGGAGGCGGGCTGCACGATGTTGGGGCGTGAGCGGAAGACGGCCTAACGGTGTGCGGGACCGTAGCCCAGCTTCATGGAGACGGTTGCGAATGGTCCTCGCCGATACCCCAGGAGCAACAGTGTCCCTAATTTGCTGGGAAGTGGCGGTGCGGTCCCCTACGGCACTGCATAGGATCCTACGGTCTTGGCGTGCATCCGTGCGTCGCTGCGGTCCGGTTCAGGTCGACGGGCACGTGCACCTTCCGCCGACCACTGGCGACAACATCGATGTACTGTGGAGACCTCACGCCCCACGTGTTGAGCAATTCGGCGGTACGTCCACCCGGCCTCCCGCATGCCCGCTATACGCCCTCGCTCAAAGTCCGTCAACTGCTTATACGGTTCACGTCCACGCTGTTGCGGCATGCTACCAGTGTTATAGACTGCGATGGAGATCCGTATGCCACGGCAAACTGGCTGACACTGACGGCGGCGGTGCACAAATGCTGCGCAGCTAGCGCCATTCGACGGCCAACACCGCAGTTCCTGGTGTGTCCGCTGTGCCGTGCGTGTGATCATTGCTTGTACAGCCCTCTCGCAGTGTCCGGAGCAAGTATGGTGGGTCTGACACACCGGTGTCAATGTGTTCTTTTTTCCATTTCCAGGAGTGTATATTGAGTATCGTTTCTATGGAAAAGACAGGATTTTCTTTTGGGATACGAGTGTCTCCTTTCCGATGCACTACTCTTTCTTTACTGCATCCCTCGCTTCCTCACATTGACGAAATAACACAGAAATTGTGTCGCTATGAAATACTATTGGTTCTATGACTTCGCCTTTAAAATCGAGTAACGTTTCTATGGAAACGACAGGATATTCTTTTGAGATATGACTATCACCTTTCCGATACACTATTCTTTCATTACTGAATTCCTCGCTCAATCACATTGACGAATTAACTCAGAAACTGCGTCGCTATGAAATACTGTGGGTTCTATGACTTCTCCTTCTAAATCGAGTAGCGTTTCTATGAAAACTACAGTAATTTCTTTTGGGATTCGAGTATCTCCTTTCCGATGCACTAATCCTTCATTACTGTGTCCCTCGCTCCCTCACTTTGACGAATTAACACAGATATTGCGTCGCTATGAAATAGTATGGGTTCTATGACATCTCCTTCTTAATCGAGTACCGTTTCTATGGATACGACAGGATTTTCTTTTGGGATACGACTGTTTCCTATCCGAAGCACTATTCCTTCTTTACAGCATCCCTCGCTCCCTCACATTGACGAAATAACACAGAAATTGCGTCGCTATGAAATACTATGGGTTGTGTGACATCTACCTCTAAATCGAGTAACGTTTTTATGGAAACGACAGGATTTTCTTTTGGGATACGACTATCTCCTTCCCGATGCACTATCCCATCTTAACTGCATTACTCGCTCCCTCATATTGAGGAATTAACACAGAAATCGCGTCGCTATGAAACACTATGGGTTCAATGACATCTCCTTCAAATTCGAGTAACGTAACTATGGAAACAACAGAATTTTCTTTTGGGATACGAGTATCTCCTTTCCGATGCACTAATCCTTCATTGCTGCACTCCTGGCGCCCTCACATTGACGAATTAACACAGAAATTGCGCCGCTATGAAGTACACCGGGTTCTTTGACATCTCCTTCTAAATCGAGTAACGTGTCTATGGAAACGACAGGGTTTATCTTTTGGGATACGAGTATCTCCTTTCCGGTGCACTATTCCGCCTTTACTGCATCCCTCGCTCCCTCACATTGACGAATTAAAACAAAAATTTCGCCGCTATGAAATACTGTGGGTTATATGACATCTTCTAAATCGAGTAACGTTTCTATGGAAACGACTGGATTTGCTTTTGTTTTACGTGTATCTCCTATGCGATACGCTATTCCATCCTTACTGCAAACCTCGCTCCCTCACATTGACGAAATAACACAGAAATTGCGGCGATATGAAATACAAAGGGTTGTATGACATCTGCTTCTAAATCGAGTAACGTTTCTATAGAAACGACAGGATTTTCTTATGGGATACGACTGTCTCCTTTCCGATGCACTATTCCTTCTTTACTGCAACCCTCGCTCCCTCACATTGAAGAATTTACACAGAAATTGCGTCGCTATGAAATACAATAGGTTCTATAACATCTCCTTCTAAATCAAATAACGTTTCTATGGAGACGACAGGATTTTCTTTTGGGATACGAGTATCTCCTTTCCGATGCACTATTCCTTCTTTACTGCAATCCTCGCTCCGTCACATAGACGAATTAACTCAGAAATTGCGTCGCTATGAAATACCATGTGTTCTATGACATCTCCTTCTAAATCGAGTAACGATTCTATGGGCACGACAGGATTTTCTTTTGGGATACAACTATCTCCATTCCGATGCACTATTCCCACTTCACTGCATCCCTCGCTCCCCCACATTGACGAATTAACACAGAAATTGCGGCGCTATGAAATACTATGTGTTCTATGACATCTCCTTCTATATCGAGTACCGTTTCTATGGAAACGGCAGGATTTTCTTTTGGGATACGACTAACTCCATTCCGATGCACTATTCCTTCTTTACTGCATCCCTCGCTCCCTCACATAGACGAATTAACACAGATATTGCGTCGCCAAGAAATACTATAGGTTCTATGACTTCTCCTTCTAAATCGAGACACGTTTCTATGGAAACTACAGGATTTTCTTTTGAGATACGACTATCTAACTCCCGATGCACTATTTCTGCTTTACTGCATCTCTCGCTCCCTCGCATTGCAAATTAACTCAGAAATAGCGTAGTTATGAAATTCTATGGGTTCTATGACTTCTCTTTCTAAATCGAGTAAGGTTTCTAAGGAAACGACAGTATTTTCTTTTTAGATTCGAGTACCTCCTTTCCGATGCACTATTCCTTCATTACTGCGTCCCTCGCTCCCTCACATTGACGAATTAACACAGAAATAGCATCATTATGAAATACTATGGGTTCTGTGACATCTCCTTCTAAATCGAGTAACGATTCTATGGAATTGACAGGATTTTCGATTGGGATACGACTATCTCCTTTTGAATGAACTATTCCTTCTTTACTGCATCCCCCGCTCACACACATTGACGAATTAACACTGAAATTGCGTGGCTATGAAATATTATGTGTTCTAAGACATCTTCTTCTAAATCGAGTAACGTTTCTATGTAAACAGGTTTGTCTTTTGGGATACTACTATCTCTTTTCCGATACTCTATTCCTTCTTTGCTGCATCCCTCGCTCCCTCACATTGTCGAATTAACACAGAAATTGCGTCGCTACGAAATACTATGGGTTCTATGACATCTCCATCTAAATCGAGCAACGTTTCTATGGAAACGACAGAGATTTCTTTTGGGATACGAGTATCTACTTTCCGAAGCACTACTCCATCTTTACTGCATCCCTCGCCCCCCCACATTGACGAATTAACACAGAATTTGCGGCGCTATGAAATTCTATGGGTTCTATGACATCTCCACCTAAATCGAGTAACGTTTCTGTGGAAACGGCAGTATATTCTTTCGGGATACGAGTATATCCTTTCCGAAGCACAGTTAATTCCTTACTGCATCCCTCACTCCCTCACATTGACGACTTAACACAGAAATTGCGGGGCTATGACATACTATGGGTTCTAAGACTTCTTGTTCTGAATCGAATATCGTATCTATGGCAACGACAGGATTTTCATGTGGGATAGGAGTATCTCCTTTCCGATTCACTATTCCTTCTTTATTGCATCCCTCGCTCCCTCACACTGGCGAATTAACACAGAAATTGCGGCGCTATGAAATACAATGGGTTCTATGACATCTCCTTCTAAATCGAGCAACGTTTCTATGGAAACGACAGAGATATCTTTTGGGATACGAGTATCACCTTTCCGATGCTCTATTCCATCTTTACTGCATCTCTCGCTCCCTCACATGGACGAATTAACACAGAAATTGCGTCGCTATGAAATACTATGGGTTCTATGACTTCTCCTTCTAAATCAAGTAACCTTTCTATGGACACGACAGTATTTTCTTTTGGGATTCGTGTTTCTCCTTTCCGATGCACTATTCGTTCATTACTGCGTCCCTCGCTCCCTCACTTTGACGAATTAACACAGAAGTTAAGGGGCTATGAAATACTATGGGTTCTATGACATCTCCTTCCATATGGAGTATCGTTTCAATGGAAAGGACAGTATTTTCTTTAATGATTCGGGTATCTCCTATGCGATACACTATTTCTTCCTTACTGCAAACCTCGCTCCCTCACAATGACGAAATAACACAGAAATTGCGGCGCTATGAAATACAAAGGGTTGTATGACATCTGCATCTAAATCGAGTAACGTTTCTATAGAAACGACAGGATTTCCTTATGGGAAACGACTGTCTCTTTTCCGATGCACTATTCCTTCTCTACTGCATACCTCGCTCCCTCACATTGACGAATTAACATAAAAATTGCGTCGCTATGAAATACTATGTGTTCTATGACATCTTCTAAATCGAGTAACGTTTCTATGGAAACGACAGGATTTTCTTTGGCGATACGACTATCTCCTTTCCAATGCACTATTCCTTATTTACTGCATCCCTCAGAAATAGTGTCATTATGAAATACTATGGGTTCTGTGACATCTCCTTCTTAATCGAGTAACGAATCTATGGAATCGACGGGACTTTCGTTTGGGATATGACTATCTCCTTTCCAATGATCTATTCTTTCTTTACTGCATCCCGCGCTCACACACATTGACGAATTAAGACTGAAATTGCGTGGCTATGAAAAACTATGTGTTGTAAGACATCTCCTTCTAAATCGAGTAACGTTTCTATGTAAACATGTTTTTCTTTTGGGATACGACTATCTCTCTTCCGATGCTCTACTTCTTCTTTACCGCATCCCTCGCTCCTTCACATTGACGAATTAACACAGAAATTGCGGCGCTATGAAATTCTATGGGTTCTGTGACATCTCCACCTAAATCGAGTAACGTTTCTGTAGAAACGGCAGTATATTCTTTCGGGATACGAGTATCTCCTTTCCGATGCACAATTAATTCCTTACTGCATCCCTCACTCCCTCTCATTGACGACTTAACACAGAATTTGCGGGGCTATGAAATACTATGGGTTCTTTGACCTCTCGTACTGAATCGAATATCGTATCTATGGAAACGACAGGATTTTCATTTGGGATACGAGTATCTCCTTTCCGATGCAATATTCCTTCTTTACTGCATCCGTCGCTCCCTCACATTGACGAATTAACACAGAAATTGCGTCGCTATGAAATTCTATGGGCTCCATGTCATCACCTTCTACATCGAGTAACGTTTCTAATGAAACGACAGGATTTTCTTTTGGGATTCGACTATCTAATTTCCGATGCACTTTCCTGCTTTACTGCATCCCTCGCTCCCTCACATTGACGAATTAACACAGAAATAGCGTAGTTATGAAATACTATGTGTTCTATGACTTTTTATTCTGAATCGAATGACGTTTCTATGGAAACAACTGGATTTTCTTTTGGGATACGAGTATCTCCTTTCCGATGCACAATTTCTTCTTTACTGCATCCCACGCTCCCCCAAATTGACGAATTAAAACAGAAATTGCGTCGCTATGAAATTCTATGTGATCTATGTAATCTCCTTCTAAACCGAGTAACGTATCTATGGAAACGACAGGATTTACTTTTGGGATACGAGTATCTCCTTTCCGATGCACAATTCCTTCTTTACTGCATCCCTCGGTCCCCCACACTGACAAATTAACACAGGAATGGCGTCGGTAAGAAATACTATGGGTTCTATGACATCTCCTAAATAGAGTAACGTTTCTATGGAAACGACAGGATTTTCTTTTGGGATACGACTATCTCCTTTCCGAGGCACTATTAATTTTTTACTGCATTCCCCACTCCCACACATTGACGAATTACACAAGAATTGCGTCGGTATGAAATACTATGGGTGCTATGACATCTTCTAAATCGACTAACGTTTCTATGGAAACGACAGGAGTTTCTTTTGGGATACGAGTATCTCCTTTCCGATGCACCATTCCCTCTTTACTGCATCCCTCGCTCTCCCTCATTGACGATTTAACGCAGAAATTGCGGCGCTATGAACTTCTATGGGTTCTATGACATCTTCATCTAAATCGAGTAATGTTACAATGGAAACGGCAGGATTTACTTTTGGGATACGAGTATCTCCATTCCGATGCACTATTAATGCTTTACTTCATCCCTCTCACCCTCACATTGACGACTTAACACAGAAATTGCGTCGACATGAAATACTACGGGTTCTATAACTCCTCCTTCTTTATCGAGTAACGTTTCTATGGAAACTACAGGATTTTCTTTTGGGATACGACTATCTCCGTTCCGATGCAGTATTCCTTCTTTACTGCATCAATGAATAGCTCACTTTGACGAATTAAAACAGAAATTGGATGGGGGGGGGGCTATGAAATACTATGGGTTCTGTGACATCACCTTCTAAATCGAGTAACGTTTCTATGGAAACTACAGGATTTTCTTTTTAGATACGACTATCTCCTTTCCGATGCACTATTCCATCCCCACTACATCCCTCGCTTCCTCACATTCACGAATTAACACAGAAATTGCGTCGCTGTGAAATACTATGGGTTCTGTGACAACTTCTAAATGGAGTATCGTTTCTATGGAAACGACAGTATTTTCTTTTGGGATTAGAGTATCTCCTGTCCGATGCACTATTCCTTCTTTACTGAAACCGTGGCTCCCTCACATTGACGAAGTAACAAGAAATTGCGTCGCTATGAAATACTATGGGTTCTATGACCTCTCCTTCTAAATCGAGTAACGTCTCCATTTAAACTACAGGATTTTCTTTTTAGATACGACTATCTCCTTTCCGATGCACTATTCCATCCTCACTACATCCCTCGCTTCCTCACATTCACGAATTAACAAAGATATTGCGTCGCAATTCAATACTATGTGTTCTATGACATCTCCTCCTAAATGGAGTAACGTTTCAATGGAAACAGGACGTTCATTTGGGAAACGACTATCTCCTTTCCGATGCTCCTGCATCCCTCGCTCCCACACATTTGCGAATTAACACTGGATTTGCGTCGCTATGTAGTACTATGGTTTCTATGACATCTCCTTCTAAATCGAGTAACGTTTCTATGGAAACGACCGGATTATCTTTTGGGAAACGAGTATCTCCTTTCCGATGCACTATTCCACCTTTACTGCATCCCTCGCTCCCTCACATTGACGACTTCACACAGAAATTGCGGGGCTATGAAATACTATGGGTTCTATGACTTCTCCTACTAAATCGAAAACGTTCCTATGGAAACGACTGGATTTTCTTATGGAATACGAGTATATCCATTCCGATGCAATATTCCTTCTTTACTGCATCCCTCGCTCGCCCACATTGACGAATCTACACAAAAATTGCGTCGCTATGATATACAATGGATTCTATGACATCTCCTTCTAAATCGAGTAACGTTTCAATGGAAACGAAAGGATTTTCTTTTGGGATACGACTTTCTCCTTTGCCGATGCACTATTCCTTCTTTACTGCATCCCTCGCTTCCTCACATTTACGAATTAACACAGAAATAGCGTCGCTATGAAATACTAAGGGTTCTATGACATCTCCTTCTAAATCGTGTCACGTATCTATGGAAACGACAGGATTATCATTTGGGATAAGAGTGTCTCGTTTCCGATGCACTATTCCTTCTTAACTGCATCCCTCGCTCCCTCACATTTCCGAATTAACACAGAAATTGGGTGGCTATGAAATTCTATGGGATCCATGACATCACCATCTAAATAGAGGAACGTTTCTATGGAAACGACAGGATTTTCTTTTGGGATACGACTATCTCCTTTCCGATGCACTATACCTTCTTTACTGCATCCCTCTTTCCCTCACATTAACGAATAAACACAGAAATTGCGTCGCCATGAAATACTATGGGTTGTATGACCTCTCCTTCTAAATCGATTAACATTTCTATGGAAACGACAGGATTTCCTATTCGGATACTACTATCTCCTTTCCGATGCACTGTTATTTCCTTACTGCATGCCCCACTCCCTCACATTGACGAATTAACACAGGAATTGCGTCGCTATGAAACACTATGGGTTCTATGACATCTCCATCTAATTCGAGTAACGTTTTTATGGAAACGACAGGATTTTCTTTTGGGATTCGAGTATCTCCTTCACGATGCACTATTCCTCCTTTACTGCATCCCTCGCTCCCTCACATTGACGAATTAACACAGAAATTTAGTGGCTATGAAATACTATTTGTTCTATGACATCTCCTTCTAAATCGAGTCACGTTTCTATGGAAATGGCGAGATTTTCTTTTGGGATACGAGTATCTCCTTTTCGATGCACTGTTCCATCCTTACTGTATCCCTCGCTCCCTCACATAGCCGAATCTACACAGATATTTCATCGCTATTAATTACAATGGTTTCAATGACATTTCCTTCAAAATCGAATAACGTTTCAATGGAGACGAAAGGATTTTCTTTTGAGATACGGCTACCTCCTTTCCGATGCACTATTCCATCTTTACTGCATCCCTCGCTTCCTCTCATTGACGAATTAACACAGAAATTGCGTCGCTATGAAATACTATGTGTTCTATGACTGCTCCTTCTAATTCGAGTAACGTTTCTATGGAATCGACAGTATTTTCTTTTGGGATTCGAGTATCTCCTTTGCAATGCACTATTCCTTTTTTACAGCATCCCTCGCCCGCTTACATTGACGAATTAACACAGAAAAAGCGTCGCTTTTAAATACAATGGGTTCTATGACTTCACCTTCTAAATCGAGTAACGGTTCTATGGAAACGACAGGATATTATTTTGGGATACGACTATCTCCTTTCCGATGCACTATTCTTTCTTTACTGCATTCCTCGCGTCCTCAGATTGACGAACTAACTCAGAAATTGCGTCGCTATGAAATACTATGGGTTCTATGACCATTCCTTCTAAATCGAGTAACGTATCTATGGAAACGACAGGATTTTCTTTTGGGATACGACTATCTCCTTTCCGATGCACTACTCCTTCTTTACTGCATCCCCCGCTAACTCACATTGACGAATTTACACAGAAATTGCGTCGCTATGAAATACTATGTGTTCGATGACTTCTCGTACTAAATGAAGTATAGTTTCTATGGAAACGACAGGATTATCTTTTGGGATACGACTATCTCCTTCTGATGCACCATTCCTTCTTTACTGCATTCCTCGCGTCTCCACATTGACGAATTAACACAGAAATTGCATCGATATGAAATACTATGGGTTCTAAGACCTTGCCTTCTACATGGATTAACATTTCTATTGAAACGACAGGATTTCCTTTTGGGATACGACTATCAACTTTCCAATGCACTATTCCTTCATTACTGCATCCCTCGCTCCCTCATATGGACGAATAAACACAGGAAATGCGTCGCTATATAATACTATGGGTTCTATGACATCACCTTGTAAATCGAGTAACGTTTCTATGCAAGCAAAAGGATTTTCTTTTTGGATACGACTATCTCCTTTCCGATTCACTATTCCATCTTTACTGCACTCCTCGCGCCCTCACATCGACGAATTAACACAGAAATTTCGTCGCTATGAAATACTATGAGTTCTATGACATCTTCTAAATCGACTAACGTTTCTATGGAAACGACAGGATGTTCTTTTGGGATACGAGTATCTCCTTTCCGATGCACTATTGATTCTTTACTGCATAACTCACTCCCTTACTTTGACGGCATAAAACAGAAACTGAGTGGCTATAAAATACTATGTGTTCAATGGCTTCTCCATCTAAATCGAGTAACGTTTTTATGAAAACGACAGGATATTCTTTGGGATACGAGTTTCTTTTTTCCGATGCACAATTCCTTCTTTACTGCATCCCTCGCTCCCTCACATTGACGAAATAACACAGGAATTGCGTCAGTATGAAATACTATGGGTTCTATGACATTTCCTTCTAAATCGAGAAACGTTTCTATGGAGACGACAGTATTATCTTTTGGGATACAAGTGTCTCCTTTCCGATGCACTATTCCTTCTTTACAGCATCCCTCGCTCCCTCACATTGACGAATAAACACAGGAATTGCGTCGCTATCAAATAATATCGGTTCTATGACATCACTTTGTAAATCGAGTTACGTTTCTATAAAAACGAAAGGATTTTCTTTTTGGATACGACTATCTCTTTTCCGATGCACTATTCCATCTTTACTGCACTCCTCGCGCCCTCACATCGACGAATTAACACAGAAATTTCGTCGCTATGAAATACTATGGGTTCTATGACAGCTTCTAAATCGAGTAACGTTTCTATGGAAACGACAGGATTTTCTTATGGGATACGAGTATCTCCTTTCCGATGGTCTATTAAATCTTTATTGCATCCCTCACTCCCTCACATTGACGACTTAACACAGAAATTGCAGGGCTATGAAATACTATGGGTTCTATGACTTCTCCTTCTGGAACGAATATTGTTTCTATGGAAACGACAGGAATTTCTTTTGGGATACGAGTATCTCCTTTCCGACGCACTATTCCTTCCTTACTGCATCCCTCGCTCCTTCACATTGCCGACTTAACACAGAAATTGGGTCGCTATGAATTTCTATGGGTTCCATGACATCACTTTCTAAATCGAGGAACGTTTCTATGGCAACGACAGGATTTTCTTTTGGGATACGACTATCTCCTTTCCAATGCACTATTCCTTCTTTACTGCATCCCTCGCTTCCTCACATTGACGTATTAACACAGAAATTGCGTCGTTATGAAATACTATGTGTTCGATGACATTTCCATTTAATGGAGTAAAGTTTCTATGGAAACGACAGGATTTTCTTTTGGGATTAGAGTATCTCCTGTCCGATGCACTATTCCTTCTTTACTGAAACCCTGGCTCCCTCACATTGACGAATTAACAAGAAATTGCGTCGCTATGAAATACTATGGGTTCTATGACATCACCTTGTAAATCGAGTAATGTTTCTTTGGAAACGAAAGGATTTTCTTTTCGGATACAGCTGCCTCCTTTCCGTTGCACCATTCCATCTTCAGTGCACTCCTCGCGCCCTCATATAGACAAATTAACACAGAAATTTTGCCACTATGAAATACTATGGGTTCTATGACAACTTCTAAATCGAGAAACGTTTCTACGGAAACGAAAGGATTTTCTTTTGGGCTAGGAGTATCACCTTTCCGATGCACTATTCCTTCTTTACTGCATCCCTCGCTCCGTCACACTGACGAATCAACACAGAAATTGCGTCGCTATGAAATACTATGTGTTCTATGACCTCTCCTTCTAAATCGAGTAACGTCTCCATTTAAACGACAGAATTTTTCCTTTGGGATACGAGTATCTCCTATCCGATACACTATAAATTCCTTACCGCATCCCCCACTCCCTCACATTGACGAAAAAACACAGGAATAGCGTCACTGTGTAATACAATGTGTTCTGTGACATCTACTTCTAAATCGAGTAACGTTTCTGTGGAAACTACAGGATTATCTTTTCGAATACGAGAATCTCCTTTCCGAAACACTATTCCTTCTTTGCTGCACACCTCGCGCCCTCACATCCACTAATTAACAAAGAAACTGCGTCGCTATGAAATACTATGTGTTCTATAACACCTTCTAAACCGATTAACTTTTCTATGGAAACGACAGGATTTTCTTTTCGAATACGACTGTCTCCTTTCCGTTGCACTATTCCTTCTTTACCGCATCCCTCGCTCCCTCACATTCACGAGTTAACACAGAATTTGCGTCGCAATGCAATACTATGTGTTCTATGACATCTCCTTCTAAATGGAGTAACGTTTCAATGGAAACGGGACGTTCATTTGGGATACGACTATGTCCTTTCCGATGCTCCATTCCTTCTTTACTGCATCCCTCGCTCAATCACATTTGCGAATTAACACTGGATTTGCGTCGCTATGAAGTGCTATGGTTTCTATGACATCTGCTTCTAAATCGAGTTACGTTTCTATGGAAACGACGGGATTATCTTTTGAGAAACGAGTATATCCTTTCCGATGCAGTATTCCACCTTTACTGCATCCCTCACTCACCCACATTGACGAATCTACACAGAAATTGCGTTGCTATGATATACAATGTGTTCTATGACATCTCCTTCTAAATCGAGTAACGTTTTAATTGAAACGAAAGGATTTTCTTTTGGGATACGACTATCTCCTTTGCCGATGCACTATTCCTTCTTTACTGCATCCCTCGCTCCCACACATTTACGAATTAACACAGAAATTGCGTCGCTATGAAATACTGTGTGTTCAATGACTTCGCCTTCTAAATCGAGTAACGTTTCTGTGGAAACGACGGAATTTTCTTTTGGGATTCGAGTATCTCCTTTCCGATGCACTATTCCTTCTTTACTGCATTCCTCGCTCCCTCACATTGACGATTTAACACAGAAATAGCGTCGCTATGAAATACTATGGGTTGTATGACCTCTCCTTCTAAATCGAGTAACGTCTCTATGGAAACGACAGGATTTTCTATTCGGATACTACTATCTCCTTTCCGATGCACTATTATTTCCTTACTGCATGCCCGACTCCCTCACATTGACGAATTAACACAGGAATTGCGTCGCTATGAGATTCTATGGGTTGCATGACATATCCTCCTAAATCATGTAACGTTTCTATAGAAACGACAGGTATTTCTTTTGGGATACGAGTTTCTCCTCTCCAATGCACTATTAATTCTTTACTGCATCCCTCACTCCCTCACATTGACGAATTAACACAGAAATTGCGTCGGTATGAAATACTATGGATTCTATGACATCTTCTAAATCGAGTAACGTCTCTATGGAAACGACAGGATTTTCTTTTGGGCTAGGAGTATCACCTTTCCGATGCACTATTCCTTCTTTACTGCATCCCTCGCTCCGTCACATTGACGAATTAACACAGAAATTGCGTCGCTATGAAATACTATGTGTTCTATGACTTCTCTTTCTAAATCGAGTAACGTTTCTTTGGAAAAGACAGTAATTTTCTTTTGGGATGCGAGTATCTCCTTTCCCATGCACTATTCCTTCTTTACTGCATCCCTCGCTCCCTCACATTGACGAATTAACACAGAAATTGCGTCGCTATGAAAAACTATGTGTTCTATGATTTCTCCTTTTAAATCGAGTATCGTTTCTATGGAAACGACAGGATTTTCTTTTGGGATAGGAGTATCTCCTTTTCGATGAACTATTCCTTCTTTACTGCATCCCTCGCTCCCTCACATTGACGAATTAACCCAGAAATTGCTTCGCTATGAAATACTACGTGTTCTATAATTTCTCCTTCTAAATCGAGTATCGTTTCTATGGAAACGACAGGATTTTCTTTTGGGGTACGACTATCTCCATCCCGACGCAGTATTCCTTCTTTACTGCATCGCTCAATACCTCACATTGAAGAATTAACACAGAAATTGCGTCGCTATGGAATACTATGGGTTCTATGACCTCTCCATCTAAATCGAGTAACATTTCTATGGGAACAACAGGACTTTGTTTCGGGAAATGACTATCTCCTTTCCGATGCAGTATTCCTTCTTCATTGCATCCCTTGCTTCATCACATTGACGAATTAACACAGAAATTGCGTCGGTATGAAATACTATGGATTCTATGACATCTTCTAAATCGAGTAACGTTTCTATATAAACAACAGGATTTTCATTTGGGATAGGAGTATCACCTTTCCGATGCACTATTGCTTCTTTACCGCATCCCTCGCTCCCTCACATTGACGAATTAACACAGAAATTGCGTCGCTATGAACTACTATGTGTTCTATGACATCTCCTTCTAAAACGAGTAACGTTTCTATGGAAACGACAGGATTTTCTTTTGGGATACGACTATCTCCTTCCTGATGCAGTATTCCTTCTTTACCGCATCCCTCAATACCTCACTTTGACGAAATAACACAGAAATTGAGGGGCTATGAAATACTATGGGTTCTATGACATCTCCATCTAAAACGAGTTATGTTTCTTTTAACACGACAGTAATTTCTTTTGGGATGCGAGTATCTCCTTTCCGATGCACTATTCCTTCTTTATTGCATCCCTCTCTCCCTCACATTGACGAATTAACACTGAAATAGCGTCGCTATGAAATACTATGCGTTCTATGACATCTCCTAATAAATCGAGTAACGTTTCTATGGAAACGACAGGATTGTCTTTTGGGATACGGCTAGCTAGTATGCCGATGCACTCTGCCTCCTTTCCTGCATCCCTCGCTTCCTCACATTCACGAATTAACAGAGAAATAGCGTCGCTATGAGGTACTAAGTGTTCTATGACTTCTCCTACTAAATCGAGCAACGTTTCTATGGAAACGACCGGATTTTCTTTTGGGATTCGAGTATCTCCCTTCTGATGCACTATTCCGTCCTTACAGCATCCCTCGCTCCCTCACATCGACGAATTAACACAGAAATTGCGTCGCTATGAAATACTATGTGTTATATGACATATCCTTCTAAATCACGTAACGTTTCTATGGAAACGGCAGGATTGTCTTTTCTGATACGAGTGTCTCCTTTCCGATGGACAACTAAAACTTTAATGCATTCCTCACTCCCTCACATTGACGACGTAACACAGATGTTGCGGGGCTATGAAATACTATATGTTCTATGACTTCTCCTTCTAAATCGAGTAATGTTTCTATGGAAACGACAGGATTTTCGTTTGGGATACGAGTATCTCCTTTGCGATGCACTATTCCTTCTTTACTGCATCCCTCGCTCCCTCACATTGACGAATTAACACAGAAATTGCGTCGCTATGAAATACAATGGGTTCTATCACATCGCCTTCTAAATCGAGTAACGTTTCTAAGGAATCGACAGGATTTTCTTTTGGGATACGTCCATCTCCTTTGCGATGCACTAGTCCTCTATTACTGCATCCATCGCTCCCTCACATTGACGAATTAACACAGAAATTGCGTCGCTGTGAAATACTGTGGGTTCTATGACTTCTCCTTCTAAGTCGAGTAACGTCTCTATGGAAACGACAGGATTTTATTTCAGATAAGACTATCTAATTTCCGATGCACAATTCCTTCTTATCTGCATCCCTCGCTACCTCACATTGACGATTTAACACAGAAATTGCGTCGCTATGAAATACTATGTGTCCGATAACATCTCATTGTAAATGGAGTAAAGTTTCAATGGAAACGACAGGAATTTCTTTTGCGAGACGACTATCTAATTTCCGTTGCACTATTCCTGCTTTACTGCATCCCTCGCCCGCTCACATTGAAGAATTAACACAGAAGTTGCGTCGCTATGAAATACTATGGGTTCTAAACATCTCCCTCTACATCATGTTACGTTTCTATGGAAACGACAGGATTTTTTTTGGTTTACGACTATCTCCTTTCAGATGCACTATTCCTTCATTACTGCACTCCTCGCGCCCTCACACTCACGAATTAACACAGAAATTGCTTCGGTAAGAAATACTATGGGTTCTACGACATCCTCTAAATCGAGTAGCGTATATATGGAAACGACAGGATATTCTTTAGGGATAGGAGTATCTTCTTTCCGATGCACTATTGCTTCTTTACAGCATCCCTCGCTCCCTCATATTGGCGAGTTAACACAGAAATTGCGTCGCTATGAAGTACTATTTTTTCTATGATATCTCCTTCTAAATCATGTAATGTTTCTATGGAAACGACAGGTTTTCCTTTGGGATGCGACTATCTCCTTACCGATGCACAATTCTTCTTTACTGCATCCGTCGCTCCCTCACATTGACGAATCAACAAAGAAATTGCGTCGCTATGACATACAATGGGTTCTATGACATCTCCTTCTAAATCGAGTAACGTTACAATGGAAACGACAGGATTTTCTTTTGGAATACGAGTATCTCATTTCCGATGGACCAATCCTTCATTACTGCACTCCTGGCGCCCTCACATTGACGAATTAACGCAGAAATTGCGTCGCTATTTAATACTATGGGTTCTATGACTTCTCAATCTAATCCGAGTAACGTTTCTATGGAAACGACAGGATTTTCTTTTGGGATACGAGTATCTCCTTTCCGATGCACTATTCCTTCTGTACTGCATCCCTTGCTCCCTCACATTGACGAATTAACACAGATATTGCGTTGCTAAGAAATACTATGTTTTCTATGACATCTCCATCTAAATCGAGGAACGTTTCTGGAAACGACAAGATTTTCTTTTGGGAACCGAGTATTTCCGTTCCGATGCACTATTCCTTCTTTACTGAATCACTCGCTCCCTCACATTGACGAATTAACCAAGAAATTGCAGCGCTATGAAATACTATGTGTTCTATGACATCTCTTTCTAAATCGAGTAAGGTTTCGATGGAAACGACAGGATTTTCTTTTCGGATACGACTATCTCCTTTCCGATGCACTATTCCTTCTTTACTGCATCCCTCGCTCCCTCGCATTGATGAATTAAAAAGAAATTGCGTCGCTATGAGATACAATGGGTTCTATGACATCTCCTTCTAAATCGAGTTACGTTTCTTTCTAAACGACATTATTTTCATTTGGCATACGAGTATCTCCTTTCCGATGCACTACTCCTTCTTTACTGCATCCCTCGCTCCCACACATTGACGAATCTACACAGATATTGTTTCGCTATGGAATACTATGGGTTCAATGGCATCTCCTTCTAAATCAAGTAACAATACTATGGAAACGACAGGATTTTATTTCGGATACGAGTTTCTCCTTTCCGCTGCACTAATCCTTCATTACTGCACTCCTGACACCCTCACTTTGAAGAATTAACACAAAAAATTACGTCGCTATGATTTACTATCGGTTCTCTGACTTCTCCTTCTAAATCGAGTAACGTTTCTATGGAAACGACAGGATTTTCTTTTGGGAAACGAGTATCTCCTTTCCTATCCACTATTAATTCTTTACTGCATCCCTCACTTTCTCACATTGACGCGTTAGCACAGAAACTGCGTCGGTAAGAAATACTATGGGTTCCATGACTTCTGCTTCAAAATCGAGTATCGTTACTCTGGAAACGACAGGATTTTCTTTTGGGATACGAGTATCTCATTTTCCAATGCACTAATCCTCCTTTACTGCGCTGCTGGTGCCCTCGCATTGACGCATTAAGACTGAATTTTGCGTCGCTATGAAATACTATGGGTAATATGACCTCCCCTTCTAAATCCAGTAACGTTTATATGGAAACGACATGATTTTCTTTTGGGATGCGAGTATCTCCTTTTCGATACACTATTCCATCTTAACTGCATCCCTCGCGCCCTCACATTGACGAATCAACACAGAAATTGCGTCGCTATGAAAAACTATGGGTTCTATGACATCTCCTTCTAAATCGTGTAACGTTACTATGGAAACGACAGGATTTTCTTTTGGGACGCGAGTATCTCCTTTCCGCTGCACTGTTCCTTCTTTACTGCATCCCCCGCTCCCTCACATTGACGAATTAACACAGAAATTGCGTCGCTATGATACTATGGGTTGTATGACATATCCTTCTCAATCGAGACACGTTTCTATGGGAACGACTGGATTTTCTTTTGGGATACGACTTTCCCCTTTCCGATGCACTATTCCTTCTTTACTGCATCCCTCGCTCCCTCACATTGACGAATTAACACAGAAATTGCGGGGCTATGAAACACTATGTGTTCTATGACATCTCCTTCCATATCGAGCAACGTTTCTATGGAAAGGACAGGATTTTATTTTGGGATACGAGTATCTCCTTTCCGATGCACTGTTCCTTCTTTACTGCATCCCTCGCGCACTCACATTGACGAATTAACACAGAAACTGTTTCGCTCTGAAATACAATGGGTTCTATGACATCTCCTTCTAATTCGAGTAACATTTCTATGGAAACGACAGGATTTTTTTTTTGGGATACGACTATCTCGTTTCCGATGCACTATTATTTCTTTACTGCATCCCTCGCTCCCTCACATTGAAGGATTAACACAGAGATTGCGTTGCTATGAAACACTATGGGGTCTATGACATCTCCTACTAAATCGAGTTACGTTTTTATGGAAACGACAGGATTTTCTTTAGGGATACGAGTATCTCCTTTCCGATGCACTATTCCTTTTTAACTGCATCCCTCGCTCCCTCACATTCACGAATCAACACATAAATTGCGTCGCAATGAATTACTATGAGTTCTATGACATCTCCATCTTAATCGAGAAATGGTTCAATGGAAAAGACAGCATTTTCTATTGTGATACGACTATTTCCATTCCGATGCACTATTCCTTCTTTACTGCATCCCTCGCACCCTCACATTGACGAATTAACACAGAAATTGCGCCGCTATGAAATACTGTGTGTTCTATTACGTCTCCGTCTAAATCAAGTAACGTTTCTTTGGAAACGACTGGATTTTCTTTTGGGATGCGCCTATCTCCTTTGCGATGCTCTATTCCTTCTTTACTGCATCCCTCGCTCCCTCACATTGACGAAATAACACAGAAATTGCGTCGCTATGATACTATGGGTTGTATGACAGATACTTCTAAATCCAGTCACGTTTCTATGGAAACGAAAGAATTTTCTTTTGGGATACGACTATCTCGTTTTCGATACTCAATTCCTTCATTACTGCATCCCTCGCTCCCTCAAATTGACGAGTTAAAATATTAAATTGCGTCATTATGGTATACTATGGGTTCTATGAGATCTCCTTCTAAATCGAGTAACGTTTCTTTGGAAACGACAGGATTCTTATTTGGGATACGACAGTCTCCTTTCCGATACACTATTCCTTCTTTACTCCATCCCTCGCTCCCTCACATTGACGAATTAACACAGAAATTGCGTCACTATGAAATACTATGGGTTCTATGACGTCTCCTTCTAAATCCAGTAACGTTTCTATATATACGACAGGAATTTCTTTTGGGTTACGACTATCTCCTTTCCGATGCACTTTTCCTTCTTTACTGCATCCCTCGCTCGCTCACATTGACGAATTAACACTGAAATTGCGTCGCTAAGAAATACTATGGGGTCTATGACATCTCCTTCTAAATCGAGTTGCTTTTCTATGAATACAACATGATTTACTATGGAAACGACAGGATTTTCTGTTGGGACGCGAGTATCTCCTTTCCGCTACACTAATCCTTTATTACTGCACTCCTGGCGCCCTCACTTTTACGAATTAACGCAGAAATTGCGTCGCTATGAAATACTATGTGTTCTATGACATCTCCTTCAAAATCGAGTAACGTTTCAATGGAAACGACTGGATTTTCTTTTGGAATACGAGTATCTCCTTTCCGATGCACTATTCCTTCTTTACTGCATCCCTCGCACCCTTACACTGACGAAAGAACACATAAATTGCGTCGCGATGATATACTATGGGTTCTATGGCATCTCCTTCTAAATCGAGTAATGTTTCTATAGAAACGATAGGATTTTCTTTTGGGATACGACTATCCCCTTTCCGATGCATTACTCCACCTTTACTGCATCCCTCGCTCCCTCACATTGACGAATTAACACAGAAATTACGTCGCTATGATACTATGGGTTGTATGACATATCCTTCTCAATCGAGACACGTTTCTATGGAAACGACTTAATTTTCTTTTGGGATACGACTTTCTCCTTTCCGATGCACTATTCCTTCTTTACTGCATCCCTCGCTCCCTCACATTGACGAATTAACACAGAAATTGCAGGGCTATGAAATACTATGTGTTCTATGACATCTCCTTCTAAATCGAATAACGTGTCTATGGAAACGACAGGATTTTCTTTTGGTATACGACTATCTCCATTCCGATGCACTAGTCCTTCATTACAGCACTCCTGGCACCCTCACATTGACGAATTAACACAGAAATTGCGTCGCTATGAAATACTATGTGCTGTATGAGGTCTCCTTCAAAATGGAGTAACTTTTCTATGGAAACGACAGGATTTCATTTTGGGATGCGAGTATCTCCTTTTCGATGCAGTATTCCAACTTTACTGCATCCCTCGCTCCCTCACATTGACTAATTAACACAGAAATTGCGTCGTTATGAAATTCTATGTGTTCCTTGGCATATTCTTCTAAATCGAGTAACGTTTCTATGGAAACGACAGGATTTACTTTTGCAATACGAGTATCGCCCTTCCGATGCACTATTCCATCTTTACTGCATCCCACGCTCCCTCACACTAACGAATTAACACAGAAATTGCGTCGCTATGAAATACAATGTGTTCTATGACATCTCCTTCTAAATCAAATAACGTTTCTATGGAAACGACAGGATTTTCTTTTGGGATACGACTATCTCCATTCCGATGCACCATTCCATCTTTACTTCATCCCTTGCTCCCTCACATTGACGAATTAACTCAGAAATCGCGTCGCTTTGATAATATGGGTTGTATGACATATCCTTCTCAATCGAGACACGTTTCTATGGAAACGATTGGATTTTCTTTTGGGATACGACTTTCTCCTTTCCGATGCACTATTCCTTCTTTACTGCAACCTTTGCTCCCTCACATTGACGAATTAACACAGAAATTGCGGGGTATGAAATTCAATGTGTTCTATGACATCTCCTTCCATATCGAGTAACGTTTCTATGGAAGGTACAGGATTTTCTTTTGGGATACGAGTACCTCCTTTCCGATGCACTCTTCCTTCTTTACTGCTTCCCTCGCGCCCTCACATTGACGAATTAACACAGAAATTGCGTCACTATGAAATACTATGGGGTCAATGACATCTCCTTCAAAATCGAGTAACGTTTCTATGGAAACGACTAGATTTTCTTTTGGAATACGAGTATCTCCTTTCCGATGCACTATTCCTTCTTCACTGCATCCCTCGCACCCTTACACTGACGAAAGAACACATAAATTGCGTCGCGATGATTTACTATGGGTTCTATGGCATCTCCTTCTAAATCGAGTAACGTTTCTATAGAAACGATAGGATTTTCTTTTGGGATACGACTATCCCCTTTCCGATGCATTACTCCTTCTTTACTGCATCCCTCGCTCCCTCACATTGACGAATTAACTCAGAAATCGCGTCGCTATGGTACTATGGGCTGTGTGACATATCCTTCTCAATCGAGACACGTTTCTATGGAAACGACTGGATTTTTTTTGGGATACGACTTTCTCCTTTCCGATGCCCTATTCCTTCTTTACTGCATCCCTCGTTCCCTCGCATTGACGAATTAACACAAGAATTGCGTCACTATGAAATACTATGGGGTCTATGACATCTTCTTCTAAATCGAGTAACGTTTTTATGGAAACGACAGGATTTTCTTTTGGGATGCTACTATCTCCTTTCCGATGAACTATTCCTTCTTCACTGCACCCCTCGCTCCCTCGCATTGACGAATTAACACAGAAATTGCGTCGCTATGAAATACTATGGGTTCTAAGACATCTCCTTCTAAATCGAGTAACATTTCTTTGGAGACGACATGATTTTCTTTTGTGACACGAGTATGTCCTTTCCGATACACTACTCCTTCTTTACTGCATCCCTCGCTCCCTCACATTGACGAATCAACACAGATATTGCGTCGCTATGAAACACTATGGGTTCTATGACATCTCCTTCTAAATCGAGTAACAATACCATGGAAACGACAGGATTTTCTTTCGGATACGAGTATCTCCTTTCCGCTGCACTAATCCTTCATTACTGCACTCCTGACGCCCTTACATTGACGAATTAACACCAAAAATTGCGTCGCTATGAATTACTATGGGTTCTCTGACTTCTCCTTCTAATTCGAGTAATGTTTCTATGGAAACGACAGGATTTTCTTTTTGGATACGAGTATCTCCTTACCAATGCACTATTCCAACTTTACTGCTTCCCTCGCTCCCTCACATTGACTAATTAACTCAGAAATTCCGTCACTATGAAATACTATGTGTTCCTTGGCATCTCCTTCTAAACCAAGTAACATCTCTACGGAGACGACAGGATTTACTTTTGCGATACGAGTATCTCCTTTCCGATGCACTATTCCATCTTTACTGCATCCCGCGCTCCCTCACATTAACGAATTAACACAGAAATTGCGCCGCTATGAAATACCACGTGTTCTATGACGTCTCCTTCAAAATCGAGTAACTATTCTATGGTAACGACAGGATATTAATTTGGGATGCATCTCCTTTCCGATGCACTACTTCTTCTTTACTGCATCCCTCGCTCCCTCACATTGACGAATTGACACAGAAATTGCGTCGCTATGAAATACTATGGGATCTATGACATCTTTTTCTAAACCGAGTAACGTTTCTATGGAAACGACAGGATTTTCTTTTGGGATACTACTATCTCCTATCCGATGCAATATTCCTTCTTTACTGCATCCCTCGCTCCCTCGCATTGACAAATTAACCCAGAAATTGCGTAGCTATGAAATAGTATTGGTTCTATGACATCCCAAGCTAAATCGAGTTACGTTTCTTTAGAAACGACATGATTTTCTTTTGTGATACGAGTATCTCCTTTCCGATGCACTATTGCTTCTTTGCTGCATCCCTCGCCCCCTCACATTGACTAATTAACACTGAAATTGGATCGCTATGAAATACAGTGGGTTCTATGACATCTCCTTCTAAATCGAGTAATGTTTCGTTGGAAACGACAGGATTTTATTTTGTGATGCGAGTATCTCCTTTCCGATGCACTACTCCTTCTTTACTGCATCCCTCGCTCCCTCACATTGACGAATTGACACAGAAATTGCGTCGCTATGAAGTACTATGGGTTCTATGACATCTCCTTCTAAATCGAGTAACGTTTCTATGGAAACAACAGGATTTTCATTTGGGATACGACTATCTCCTTTCCGATGCACTATTTTATCTTTACTGCATCCCACGCTCCCTCACTTTGACGAATTAACACAGGAATTCCGTCGCTATGAAATACTATGTGGTCTATGACATCTCCTTCTAAACCGAGTAACGTTTCTAAGGAAACGACAGGATTTTCTATTGGGATACTAGTATCTCCTTTCCGAAACACTATTCCTTCTTTACTGCATCCCTCGCTCCCTCGCATTGACAAATTACACAGAATTTGCGTCGCTATGAAATACTGTGGGTCCTATGTCATGTCCTTCGAAATTCAGTTACGTTTCTTTGGAAACGACAGGCTTTTCTTTTGGGATACGATTATCTCCTATCCGATGCACTATTCCTTCCCTACTGCATCCCTCGCTCTCTCACATTGACGAATCAACACAGTAACTGCGTCGCTGTGAAATACTATGGGTTCTATGACATCTCCTTCTAAAACGAGTAACGTTACTTTGAAAACGACAGGATTTTCTTTTGGGATACGACTATCTCCATTCCGATGCACTATTCCTTCTTTACTGCATCCTTCGGTCCCTCACACTGACAAATTAACGCAGAAAATGCGAGGCTATGAAATACTATGTGTTCTGAGTCATCTCCTTCTATATCGAGTAACGTTTCTATGGAAAGGACGGGATCTTCTTTTGGGATACGAGTACCTCCTTTCAGATGCACTGTTCCTTCTTTACTGCATCCCTCGCGCCTTCACATTGCCGAATTAACACAGAGATTGCGTCGCTGTAAAATGAAATTGGTTCTATGACATCTCTTTCTAATTCGAGTATTGTTTCTATGGAAACGACAGGATTTTCTTTTGGGATACGAGTATCGTCTTTCCGATGCACAATTCTTCTTTACTGCGTCCCTCTCTCCCTAACATTGACGAATCAACAGAGACATTGCGAAGCTATGACATACTATGGGTACTATGACATCTCCTTCTAAATCGAGTAACGTTACAATGGAAAGACAGAATTTTCTTTTGGGATACGAGTGTCTAATTTTCCGATGCACCAATCCTTCATTACTGCACTCCTGGCGCCCTCACATTGACGAATTAACGCAGAAATTGCGTCGCTATGAAATACTATGGGTTCTATGACTTCTCAATCTAAGCCGAGTAACGTTTCTATGGAAACGACAGGTATTTCTTTTGGGATACAAGTATCTCCTTTCCGATGGACTATTCCTTCTTTACTGCATCCCTCGCTCCCTCACATTGACGAATTAACACAGATATTCCGTCGCTAAATAATACTATGTTTTCTGTGACATCTCCATCTGAATCAAGGATCGTTGCTATGTAAACGACAGAATTTTCTTTTGGGAACCGAGTATCTCCCTTCCGATGCACTATTCCTTTTTTACCGAATCCGTCGCTCCGTCACATTGACCAATTAACGTTGAAATTGCAGCGCTATGAAATACAATGGGTTCTATGACTTCTCCTTCTAAATCGAGAAACGTTTCAATGGAAACGACAGGATTCTCTTTTGGGATGCGACTATCTCCTTTCCGATGCTCTATTCCTTCTTTACTGCATCCCTCGCTCCCTCGCACTGACGAATTATCACAAAATTTGCGTCGCTATGAAATACAATGGGTTCTATGACATCTCCTTCTAAATCGAGTTACGTTTCTTTGGAAACGAAAGAATTTTATGTGGGATACGAGTATCTCCTTTCCGATGCACCAATCCTTCATTACTGCACTCCTGACACCCTCACATTGACGAATTAACACAAAAAATTGCGTCGCCATGAATTACTATGGGTTCTCTGACTTCTCCTTCTAAATCGAGTAACGTTTCTATGGAAATGACAAGATTTTCTTTTGGGAAACGAGTATCTCCTTTCCGATCCACTATAAATTCTTTACTGCATCCCTCACTTCCTCACATTGACACATTAACACAGAAACTGCGTCGCTATGATATACTATGGGTTCCATGACTTCTGATTCTAAATCGAGTAACGTTACTCTGGAAGCGACAGGACTTTCTTTTGGGATACGAGTATCTCATTTTCCAATGCACTAATCCTTCGTTACTGTACTGCTTGTGCCCTCACATTGAAGAATTGACACTGAATTTTGCGTCGCTATGACATACTATGGTTAATATGGCTTCTCCTTCTAAATCCAGTAACGTTAATATGGAAACGACTGGATTTTTTTTTTTTTTGGGTTAATAGTATCTCCTTTCCGATGCACTATTCCTTCTTTACTGCATCCCTTGCTCCCTCACATTCACGAATTAACAGAAAAATTGCGTCGCTAAAAAATACTATGCGTTCTATGACATGTCCTTCTAAATCGGTTAACGTTTCTATGGAAACGACAGGATTTTCTTTTGGGATACCAGTATCTTCTTTCCGATGCACTATTCCTTCTTTACTGCATTCCTCGCTCCCTCACATTCACGAATTAACAGAATAATTGTGTCGCTAAGAAATACTATGGGTTGTATGACATCTCGTTCTAAATCGGGTAACGTTTCTATGGAAACGACAGGATTTTCTTTTGGGATACGAGTATCTCCTTTCCGATGCACAATTATTTCTTTACTGCATCCCTCGCTCCCTCACATTGACGAATCAACACAGAAACTGCGTCGCTATGACATACTATGTGTTCTATGACATCTCTTCCTAAATCGAGTATCGCTACAATGGAAACGACGGGATTTTCTTTTGGAATACGAGCATCTCATTTTCCGATGCACTAATCCTTCGTTACTGCACTCCTGGCGCCCTCACATTGGCGAATTAACACAGAAATTGCGTCGCAATGAAATACTATGGGTTCTATGACTTCTCCTTCTAAATCGAGTACCGTTTCAATGGAAACGACAGGATGTTCTTTTGGGATACGTGTATCTCCTTTCCGATGCACTATTCCTTCTTTACTGCATCCCTCGCTCCCTCACTTTGACGAATTAACATATTACTTACGCCGTTATGATATACTATGGTTTCTATGAGATCTCCTTCTAAATCGAGTAACGTTTCTTTGGAAACGACAGGATTTTCTTTTGAGATACGACTGTCTCCTTTCCAATGCACTATTCCTTCTCTCCTGCATCCCTCGCTCCCTCACTTTGACGAATTAACGCAGAAATTGCGGGGCTATGTTATACTATGCGTTCTATGACATCTCCTACTAAACCGTATAATCATTTTATGGAAACGACAGGAATTTCTTTTGGGATATGAGTATCTCCTTTCCGATGCACTATTCGCTGTATACTGCATCGTTCGCTAGTTCACATTGACGTATTAACACAGATATGGCATCGCTATGAAATACAATGGGTTCTATGACTTCTCCTCGTAAATCGAGTGACGTTTGTATGGAAACGACAGAATTTTCTTTTGGGATACGAGTATCTCCTTTCCGATGCACTAATATTCCTTTAGTGCATCATTCACTCCCTTACTTTGACGAATTAACACAGAAACTGCGTCGCTATGAAATACTATGGGATCTATGACATCTCCTTCTAAATCGAGTAACGTCTCTATGGAAACGACAGGATATTCTTTTGGGATACGACTTTCTCCTTTCCGATGCACTATTTCTCTCTTTACTGCATCTTTCGCTCCCTCACATTGACGAATTATCACAGAAATTGCGGGCCTATGAAATACTACGGGTTCTATGACATTTCCTTCTAAATCGAGTATCGTTTCTATAGAACGGACAGGATTTCCTTTTGGGATACGAGTATCTTCTTTCCGATGCACTATTAATTCTTTACTGCATCCCTCACTCCCTCACATTGTCGCATTAACACTGAAATTGCATCACTATGAAATACTATGGGTTCCATGACGTCTGCTTCTTAGTCCATGGACACGACGGGACATCCTTTTGGGATACGAATTTCTCCTTTCCGATGCACTAATATTTCTTAACTGCATCCGTTGCTTCCTCACATCGACGAATTAACTCCTAAATTGCATCGCTATGAAATACTATGGGTTCTCTGACATCTCCTTTTAAACCGAGTAACGTTTCTATGGAAACGACAGGAAGTTGTGTTAGGGATACGACTATCTCTTTTCCGATGCACTATTCCTTCTTTACTGCATCCCTCGCTCCCTCACATTGACGAATCAACACAGAAATTGCGTCGCTATGAAATACAATGGGTTCTATGACATATCCTCCTAAATCGAGTAACGTTACTATGGAAACGACAGGATTTTCTCTTGGAGTACGAGTATCTCCTTTACGATGCACTATTCCTTCTTTACTGCATCCCTCGCTTCCACACATTAACGAATTAACACAGAAATTGCGTCGCTATGAAAAACTATGGGTTCCATTACATCTCCTTCTAAATTGAGTCATTTTTCTTTGGAAACGGCAGGATTTTCTTTTGGGATACGAGTGTCTCCTTTCCGATGCACTATTCCTTCATTACTGAATCCCCCGCTACCTCAAATTGACGAAGTAACACAGATATTGCGTCGGTATGAAATACTATGGGTTCTATGACTTTTCCTTCTAAATCGAGTAACGTTTGTATGGAAACGACAGAATTTTCTTTTGGGATACGAGTATCTCCGTTCCGATGCACTAATCCTTCCTTACTGCATCCCTCGCTCCTTCACAATGACGAATTAACACAGAAATTGCGACGCTATGATATGCTATGGGTTCTATGACTTTTCCGTCTAAATCGAGTGACGTTTTTATGGAAACGACAGGATTTTGTTTTGGGATACGCGTATCTCCTTTCCGATGCACTATTCCATCGTTACTGCATCCCTCGCTCCCTCACATTGACGAATTAACACAGATAATGCGTCGCTATGATATACTATGAGTACTATGACTACTCCTTCTAAATCGAGTAACGTTTCTATGGAAACGACAGGATTTTCTTTTGGGATACGAGTATCACCCTTGCGTTGCACTATTCCTTCTTTTCTGCATCCCTCGCTGCATCACATTGACGAATTAACACAGAAATTGCGTCGCTATGAAATACTATGGGTTCTATGTATTCTCCTTCTAATTCGATCAACGTTTCTATAGAAACGACAGGATTTTCTTTTGGGATACGAGTATTTCCTTTCCGATGCACTGTTCCTTCTTTACTGCATTCCTCGCTCCCTCACATTGACGATTTACCGCAGAGATTTCGTCGCCGTGAAATACTAGGGGTTCTATGACATCTCCTTCTAATTCGAGTAACGTTTCTATGGAAACGACGGGATTTTCTTTTGGGATACGAGTATCTCCTTTCCGATGCGCTATTCCTTCTTTACTGCATCCCTCGCTCCCTCACATTGACGAATTAACACAGGAATTGCGACGCTATGATATGCTATGCGTTCTATGACTTTTCCGTCTAAATCGAGTGACGTTTTTATGGAAACGACAGGATTTTGTTTTGGGATACGCGTATCTCCTTTCCGATGCACTATTCCATCTTTACTGCATCCCTCGCTCCCTCACATTGACGAATTAACATAGATATTGCGTCGCTATGATATACTATGAGTACTATGACTACTCCTTCTAAATCGAGTAACGCTTCTATGGAAACGACAGGAATTTCTTTTGGGATACGACTGTGTCCATTACGATGCACTATTCCTTCTTTACTGCTTCCCTCGCTCCCTCACATTGACGAATTAACACAGGATCTGCGTCGCTATGAAGTACTATGGTTTCTATGACATCTCCTTCTAAATCGAGTAACGTTTAATTGGAAACGACAGGATTTTCTTTTGGGATAAGACTATCTCCTTTCTGATGCACTATTCCTTCTTTTTTGCGTCCGTCGCTCCATCACATTGACGAAATAACACAGAAATTGCGTCGCTATGAAATACTATGGGTTCTATGACATCTCCTTCTAAATCGAGTAATTTTTCTTTGAAAACGCCAGGATTTTCATTTGAGATACGAGTATCTCCTTTACGATGCACTATTCCTGCTTTACTGCATCCCTCGCTGCCTTTCATTGACGAATTAACACAGAAATTGCGTCGCAAGGAAGTACTATGAGTTCTATGACATCTCCTTCTAAATCGAGTAACTTATCAATGGAAACGACAGGATTTTCTTTTGGGATACGGGTATCTCCTTTCCGATGCAATATTCCTTCTTTACTGCATCCCTCGCTCCCTCACGTTGACGAATTAACACAGATATTGCGTCGCTTTTAAATACTATGGCTTCTATGACTTCTTCTGCTAAATCGTGTAACGTTTCAATGGAAACGACAGGATTTTCTTTTGGGATACTACTGTCTCCATTCCGGTGCGCTATTCCTGCTTTACTGCATCCCTCGCTCCCACACATTGACGAATTAACACAGATATTGCGTCGCTATGATATACTACGAGTACTATGACTACTCCTTCTAAATCGAGTAACGTTTCTATGGAAACGACAGGATTTTCTTTTGTGATACGAGTATCACCCTTCCGTTGCACTATTCCTTCTTTACTGCATCCCTCGCCCCCTCTCATTGACGAATTAACTCAGAAATTGGGTCGCTATGATATACCATGGGTTCTATGACATCTCCCTCTAAATCGAGTAACGTTTCTATGGAAACGACAGGATTTTCTTTTGGGATAAGACTACCTCCTTTCTGATGCACTATTCCTTCTTTACTGAATCCCTCGCTCCCTCACATTGACGAATTAACACAGAAATTGCGTCGCTATGAAATACTACAAGTACTACGACTTCTCCTCCTAAATCTAGTTCCGTTGCTATGTAAACGACAGGATTTTCTTTTTAGGATAAGACTATCCCGTTTCCGATGCACTATTCCTGATTTACTGAATCTTTCGCACCGTCAGATTTACGAATTAACACAGATATTGCGTCGCTATGAAATACTATGAGTTCTATGACTACTCCTTCTAAATCGAGTAACGTTTCTATGGAAACGACAGGATTTTCTTTTCGGATACGAGTATCACCCTTCCGTTGCACTATTCCTTCTTTTTTGCATCCCTCGCTCCATCACATTGTCGAATTAACACAGATATTGCGTCGCTATGAAATACTATGGGTTTTATGACATCTCCTTCTAAATCGAATAATTTTTCTTTAAAAACGGCACGATTTTCATTTGGGATACGAGTATCTCCTTTCCGATGCACTATTCCTTCTTTACTGCATCCCTCGCCCCCTCACACTGATGAATTTACACAGAAATTGCGGCGCTATGAAATGCTATTGGTTCTATGGCATCACTTTCTAAAACGAGTAACGTTTTTATGGAAACGACAGGATTTTCTTTTGGGATACGAGTTTCTCCTTTCCGATACACTATTCCTTCTTTAATGCAAACCTCGCTCCTTCACATTGACGAATTAACACAGAAATTGCGTCGCTATGATACACTATGTGTTATATGACATCTCCTTCTAAATCGAATAACTTATCAATGGATACGTTAGAATTTTCTTTTGGGATAAGAGTATCTCCGTTCCGATCCACTATTCCTTCTTTACTGCATCCCTCCCTCCCTCACATTGACGAATTAACACAGAAATTGCGTCGCTTTTAAATACTATGTCTTCTATGACTTCTTCTACTAAATCGAGTAACGTTTCTATGGAAACGACAGGATCTTTTGGTATACGACTGTCTTCTTTCCGATGCACTATCACTTCTTTACTGCATCCCTCGCTCCCTCACACTGACGAATTAACACAGAAATTGCGTCGCTACGATATACTATGGGTTGCAGCATCCCTGAATATGGAAGTTAATAGGAATATAAAAAAAGGGAGGAAGGTTTATCTGTTTAGCAAGAGTAATAGAAGGCAGATTTCAGACTACCTAACAGATCAAAACGAAAATTTCTGTTCCGACACTGACAATGTTGAGTGTTTATGGAAAAAGTTCAAGGCAATCGTAAAATGCGTTTTAGACAGGTACGTGCCGAGTAAAACGGTGAGGGACGGGAAAAACCCACCGTGGTACAACAACAAAGTTAGGAAACTACTGCGAAAGCAAAGAGAGCTCCACTCCAAGTTTAAACGCAGCCAAAACCTCTCAGACAAACAGAAGCTAAACGATGTCAAAGTTAGCGTAAGGAGGGCTATGCGTGAAGCGTTCATTGAATTCGAAAGTAAAATTCTATGTACCGACTTGACAGAAAATCCTAGGAAGTTCTGGTCTTACGTTAAATCAGTAAGTGGCTCGAAACAGCATATCCAGACACTGCGGGATGATGATGGCATTGAAACAGAGGATGACACGCGTAAAGCTGAAATACTAAACACCTTTTTCCAAAGCTGTTTCACAGAGGAAGACCGCACTGCAGTTCCTTCTCTAAATCCTCGCACAAACGAAAAAATGGCTGACATCGAAATAAGTGTCCAAGGAATAGAAAAGCAACTGGAATCACTCAATAGAGTAAAGTCCACTGGACCTGACGGGATACCAATTCGATTCTACACAGAGTACGCGAAAGAACTTGCCCCCCTTCTAACAGCCGTGTACCGCAAGTCTCTAGAGGAACGGAGGGTTCCAAATGATTGGAAAAGAGCACAGATAGTCCCAGTCTTCAAGAAGGGTCGTCGAGCAGATGCGCAAAACTATAGACCTATATCTCTTACGTCGATCTCTTGTAGAATTTTAGAACATGTTTTTTGCTCGCGTATCATGTCATTTCTGGAAACCCAGAATCTACTATGTAGGAATCAACATTGATTCCGGAAACAGCGATCGTGTGAGACCCAACTCGCCTTATTTGTTCATAAGACCCATAAAATATTAGATACAGGCTCCCAGGTAGATGCTATTTTTCTTGACTTCCGGAAGGCGTTCGATACAGTTCCGCACTGTCGCCTGATAAGCAAAGTAAGAGCCTACGGAATATCAGACCAGCTGTGTGGCTGGATTGAGGAGTTTTTGGCAAACAGAACACAGCATGTTGTTATCAATGGAGAGACGTCTACAGACGTTAAAGTAACCTCTGGCGTGCCACAGGGGAGTGTTATGGGACCATTGCTTTTCACAATATATATAAATGACTTAGTAGATAGTGTCGGAAGTTCCATGCGGCTTTTCGCGGATGATGCTGTAGTATACAGAGAAGTTGCTGCATTAGAAAATTGTAGCGAAATACAGGAAGCTCTGCAGCGGATAGGCACTTGGTGCAGGGAGTGGCAACTGACCCTTAACATAGACAAATGTAATGTATTGCGAATACATAGAAAGAAGGATCCTTTATTGTATGATTATATGATAGCGGAACAAACACTGGTAGCAGTTACTTCTGTAAAATATCTGGGAGTATGCGTACGGAACGATTTGAAGTGGAATGATCATATAAAACTAATTGTTGGTAAGGCGGGTACCAGGTTGAGATTCATTGGGAGAGTGCTTAGAAAATGTAGTCCATCAACAAAGGAGGTGGCTTACAAAACACTCGTTCGACCTATACTTGAGTATTGCTCATCAGTGTGGGATCCGTACCAGGTCGGGTTGACGGAGGAGATAGAGAAGATCCAAAGAAGAGCGGCGCGTTTCGTCACTGGGTTATTTGGTAACCGTGATAGCGTTACGGAGATGTTTAATAAACTCAAGTGGCAGACTCTGCAAGAGAGGCGCTCTGCATCGCGGTGTAGCTTGCTCGCCAGGTTTCGAGAGGGTGCGTTTCTGGATGAGGTATCGAATATATTGCTTCCCCCTACTTATACCTCCCGAGGAGATCACGAATGTAAAATTAGAGAGATTAGAGCGCGCACGGAGGCTTTCAGACAGTCGTTCTTCCCGCGAACCATACGCGACTGGAACAGGAAAGGGAGGTAATGACAGTGGCACGTAAAGTGCCCTCCGCCACACACCGTTGGGTGGCTTGCGGAGTATCAATGTAGATGTAGATGTAGATGTAGATGTATGACATCTCCTTCTAAATAAAGTAACGTTTCTATGGAGACGACTGGATTTTCTTTTGGAATACGACTATCTCCTTTACGATGCACTATTCCTTCTTTACTGCAGCCCTCGCTCCCTCACATTGACGAACTAACACAGAAATTGCGTCGCTATTAAGTACTATAGAGTCTATGACATCTCGTTTTAAATCGAACAACGTTTCTATGGATACGACAGGATAGTGTTTTGGAATAGGACTATCTCCTTTCCGATGCACTATTCCTTCTTTACTGCATCCCTCGCTCCCTCACATTGCCGAATAGACACAAAAATTTCGTCGCTATGAAAACTATGGGTTCTATGACATCTCCTTCTAAATCGAGTAACGTTTCTATGGAAACGACAGGATTTTCTTTTGGGATTCGAGTATCTCCTTTCCGATGCACTATTCCTTCTTTACTGCATTCCTCGCGCCCTCACATTGACGAATTAACACAGAAATTGCGTCGCTACTTAATACTATGGGTTCTATGACTTCTCCATATAAATCGAGTGACGTTTCTATGGAAACGACTGGATTTTTTTTGGGATACGAGTATCTCCTTTCCGATGCACTAATCCTTCTTTAATGCATACCTCGCTCCTTCACATTGACGAATTAATACAGAAATTACGTCGCTATGATATACTATGTGTTCTATGACATCTCCTTCTAAATCGAGTAACGTTTCTATGGAAAGGACTGGATTTCCTTTTGGGATACGACTATCTTCCTTACGATGCACTATTCCTGCTTTACTGCATCCCTCGCTGCCTCTTATTCACGAATTAACACAGAAATTGCGTCGCTATGAAGTACTATGAGTTCTATGACATCTCCTTCTAAATCGAGTAACTTATCAATGGGAACGACACGATTTTCTTTTGGGATATGAGTATCTCCTTTCCGATGCACTAGTCCTTCTTTACTGCATCCCTCCCTCACTCACATTGACGAATTAACACAGAAATTGCGTCGCTATTAAATACTATGAGTTCTATGACTTCTCCCTCTAAATCGAGTAACGTTTCTATGGAACGACAGGATTTTTTTTTTGGGATACGAGTATCTTCTTTCCGATGCAATAATCCTTCTATACTGCATCCCTCGCTCCCTCACATTGACGAATTAACACAGAAATTGCGACGCTTTTAAATACTATGGCTTCTATGACTTCTTCTACTAAATCGAGTATCGTTTCTATGGAAACGACAGGATTTTCTTTTGGGATACGAGTATCACCCTTGCGTTGCACTATTCCTTCTTTTCTGCATCCCTCGCTGCATCACATTGACGAATTAACACAGAAATTGCGTCGCTATGAAATACTATGTGTTCTATGTATTCTCCTTCTAATTCGATCAACGTTTCTATAGAAACGACAGGATTTTCTTTTGGGATACGAGTATTTCCTTTCCGATGCACTGTTCCTTCTTTACTGCATTCCTCGCTCCCTCACATTGACGATTTACCGCAGAGATTTCGTCGCCGTGAAATACTAGGGGTTCTATGACATCTCCTTCTAATTCGATTAACGTTTCTATGGAAACGACGGGATTTTCTTTTCGGATACGAGTATCACCCTTCCGTTGCACTATTCCTTCTTTTTTGCATCCCTCGCTCCATCACATTGTCGAATTAACACAGATACTGCGTCGCTATGAAATACTATGGGTTTTATTACATCTCCTTCTAAATCGAGTAATTTTTCTTTAAAAACGGCACGATTTTCATTTGGGGTACAAATATGTCCTTTCCGATGTAATATTCCTTCTTTACTGCATCCCCCGCTCCCTCAAATTGACGAAGTAACACAGAAATTGCGTCGCTTTTAAATACTATGTGTACTATGACTTCTTCTACTAGATCGAGTAACGTTTCTATGGAAACGACAGGATTTTCTTTTGGGATACGACTGTCTTCTTTCCGATGCACTATCACTTTTTTACTGCATCCCTCGCTCCCTCACACTGACGAATTAACACAGAAATTGCGTCGCTACGATATACTATGGGTTGCATGACATCTCCTTCTAAATAAAGTAACGTTTCTATGGAGACGACTGGATTTTCTTTTGGGATACGACTATCTCCTTTACGATGCACTATTCCTGCTTTACTGCATCCCTCGCTGCCTGTTATTGACGAATTAACACAGAAATTGCGTCGCTATGAAGTACTATGACGACAATTGATGACGCAGAACGCTCTATTATAATGAGCGCTGCCCAGCTTAACACACCCGATTCGGAAAACTCAAGTAACGTACAGACAAATTTGTCTAATGAAAATGAACAGGATACTGAAAGTACGACGGATTTATTTAATTCCAGAACAGTGTCTGACAATGTACATCCGACTGATCAACGTTTTTGTAAATTACAGAATGACCAAATGGTCACACAAAACGCGACAATTGTAGATACACCGTCAAACAGTACAGAGAATAGAGCAGGTAATGCTACTGAAGCTCAAATTATAGCATTTTTGCAACAAATGTTTAAACAACTTAATGAAAGATTTGATGAACAGCACAAACAACTTAGCGAAATGATTGATAAAAGTTTCAAACTGACGAACGAAAAAGAAGACAACCTTAACGAACGGAACAGACAAGTTAGTGAACAGAATACAGCTGTTACCGTGCAATGCCAGGACATTAAAGAACAATTACGTGTGAATACCAAGACTTGTGCTAATAACAGTAATGAAAAAGTTGGCACTGTTGCACAAGAATCAAGTAGCACACGTGTAGGTACAACAGAATCACATAAAGACAAGACTAATGCAGTCACTGAACAATGTTCAGCGAACGAAACACACATACATGAAATTAATGCAGTCACTGAAGAATGTCCTAAAAACGAAGTACGGATTCGCGACGAAATTAATTTAGAGTCAGTGGAAGTTTCATACACTCCGAATACGGAAGTTGACGAGAAAAGTGAACGACACAATAACCAGATTGACGAAAGTATTAAAGTAACAGAATTAACAATTATTTCAGTCACCAATACGTCACAGAATCCGCCACTTTGCGAGCATTTGTCAGAGTCACGCAGCGTGTATAATGTGAGCAATTTACAGAGACTACGCGAATTAAAATCTGAAAAGCTACGCGAATTAAAATCTGAAAAGTTACGTAACTTGAAGTACGAAATGACACAGACAAACAGATTCACACACAAACCCGAACGTGTTTTCAAATTCAATGACGAGAATGTAGATTACGAGCAAATTTTATCCGCCAGAAAATGTAAAGAACTTAATAATGACAGCGTACAGGTACACGATTTGCACTGTAAACGACAATTTATCTTTGTACATTCACCGCTATTACCTGTAATGCAAAAGCTAGCTTTGAACCAGATGCGACAATTTATTTTTGTATTTACAACAGCATTGCCTATAATGATGAAACTAGAATTAGCAAGAATACAGCGATTTGCTTTGGAAATTTTACCGCCATTGCCTGTAACACAAAAGCTAAAATTTATTCGCAGTGCGTAATTGACCTCAGGGGATTCATTACGCTTTAATGAATATGTGCCGTAGCGAGCATAGGGCCCCGAGCTGTAGTAGTGCTGTTTCATCTTTAGTTTTCTGCACTGCTGCCTTTTCTTCTACTATCCTTTATATCTATGCAAACTGCTCTTTAACTATTGCTCTACCTAGTATTAAGAAACGTATGTAATGAAAATCGGATATGACAAACTTTTACCGAATGTGACAACATTCTTTAGGCACTCCAGAATCACGAGAACTTTAATAACGGATAAAATCGTAATCATCAGTATGTGTAAAATTATTAGTAACAGGAACCACATTTTGGTAACAATAGACCTTTTCACCACAATAGCATGAAAGTCAACCGCTTAGCATACGTAACCAACAATGCAGTCTACAAGGTCAACCTAACTTTAATGTTTCGCCGCGTGCACGTATAGTCCCAGCTCCAACAAATAGTAACGCATGGCAGCAAAGAAATAACCACGTACAGACAACGCACTATTTCAACTCGTATCGCAATGCGCCGTATAGAAATTACTATCATGACAGACGTAAAAAAAAATGATGAGCACGATTTTCAGCGTACATTTAATAACAGTCGATCTTATGAGCAGCAACAACATCAGCAACAACGAATAATCATGAATGAAACAGACAATAGGTGTCATCCATAGCGTAACACGTCAGTAAGAAATAACAGAACAGTTCGTATAGTAGATATGCCACAACATTCTCCCGTAAATAATAACACGTACGATAGAATTTTAACCAGATACAGCACAGATAGCATATTACAGTAACGCAAACATTACTTTTGACACGCAGAATTTTGTTCACGAAAATGCTATTAATTTTGACGACATCCGACACACGTTTGCATTAAGGACAGAATTACGACGTATGTAGACGACATTCTTATCGCAGAAGCTAACTGGTCCGAACACAATATGATTCTTGAACAACTGTTACAAACTTTTCATGCACAAGGACTTACAGTTAATCTTAGTAAATCGCACTTTGGCAAAACTTCCATAAAATTTCTTGGACACGTAATTTCAGCAGAAGGCATTGCACCTGATCCGGAAAAACTTCAAGCTCTACGTGACATTACCGTTCCTACGACGAAGAAACAATTACGCAGTTTTTTGGGCTTAATTAACTTTTTTCGTAAATTTATTCATCACTCTGCTTTAGACACACCCAGATTATGCCAATTAACAGGTAAAAACACTATTTGGTCTTGGGATAAGCAAGCACATTCTGAATTTGTGAACCTGAAACATGCTTTGTTGAATGCTCCACTTTTATCGCACCCAGATCTTACCAGAAATTTTTCCATTGCCACCGACAGTTCCAATACCGCTTTAGGCGTACACATTTTCCAGGAAATTGAAGAAGAAGGCTCAACAGTAATTAAAAACATCGCATTTGCAAGTCGCATTTTGTCACCTGCTGAACGAAATTACTCCGTTACAGAACTTGAAACATTGTGTGTTGTATGGGCTTTTACGCGATTTCGGCATTTTCTTTATGGCAGACATACCACAGTTTACACAGACCACAGAGCGATACAATTTTTACTTTCGGCCAAATTCACTAACGATAGATTAAGTAGATGGAAACAGTATTTACAGGAATTTAATTTTACAATAGTTCACATTCCGGGTACGCAAAATGTTATAGCAGACGCACTATCGCGTTCTCTCGGCAACAATCAGCAAGACGTAGCAACCAACTTCTGCAAAACAAATTTCAGTGTCATGTATATTCAGCAAGTTGCATTTGAAAACTTTATTTCATCGTCATTACAGGACATAGCACAAGAACAAAATAAAGACAATGTGTGGAAAGAAATTAAACACCTTTGGCAAGATAAGAATAATGTTACGATTAGGAACCACTACACTGTACGCAATGACGTTCTGTTTCGCCGCTCTCATCCTGACAGCAACAATTGGTTATTATGCATTCCTGACGAACTGGTTAACAAACTAATTTGGTACACTCATTTAAGTTACGCACATTACGGAGCACGAAAATGTTTTCTTATACTGAGACAGAACTGTTATTTTACCAATATGGAGAAACGTATACGACGAGTTTTAGCGTCTTGTAAAATTTGCCAGAAAGCTAAATCAGACACCACTTCACATATTCCTCCTTTATATCCCATTATACCTGTTAAATTAAGACATATGGCCGCTGTAGATATTTTTGGTCCGATTCCCAGAATTAACAGAGGTTTTTGCTACATCTTTGTCGCTGTTGAACTCACTTCAAAATTTGTTACTTTCACTCCGTTACGCAAAGCTACTGCTAAAACTGTTTCGAAAGCATTTGTAAAACATTTGCTATCTCATGTAGGGCATGTGATGAGAGTAATTTCTGACAATGGATCTCAATTTCGTAGTACCGTATGGACACGCATGTTACGAGCCAGAAACATTTCTCCGATCTATATATCCAAGTACCACGCTTCTTCGAACCCCTGTGAAAGATTAATGAAAGAAATTGGTAAACTGTGTAGAATATACTGCCACAAAAGACATATTGATTGGGACACACACATATTCTCATTCCAAGATGTAATTAATTCCATTCCAAATGAATCCACTATGCTATCTCCGTCTGTTATACTGAAAAATGCTGAACCACCTAACAAAATTAAAGAATTAAGAACATTTCCTACATCTCGTCGATTACGACACCACGAAATAATTGACATTGCGCTGAACAACATCAAACGTGCCGCAGAGCGCCGGAGAAGACAGCAAAAACAGGTTTGTACACGCCGCGTCTTTCACGTTGGACAGAAGATACTAGTACGTACACACTATTTATCCAGTAAATTAAAAGGTAAGTGCAGTAAATTTGAACTTCTATACGCAGGTCCATATCGGATTCGCAGCATCCCTCACCCCAATGTTGTACACGTCGAAACTTTGAGAACTAGAAAATGCAAAGGCAATCACCATATCTCAAACATTAAACCGTTTATTGAGTGAAACCACTGTATGATTCAACACACTATGATGCCATTTACTAATGCAATTATTTCACCTGACTAATTACTGATGATTATCGTATTTTTTCTTGGCAAGTGCCCGGCAAGGTAAGGTTAGCAGGTCGCTTTTCTTGTCGTTACACATCAGACCGTGCATATTTTTCCAGATGAACTTACGTATTTTATGAATAATTATGCAATTCTATGTAATGACGTATTAATTTTATCAAATTCTCTCTCCATTAAAGTCTTTAATTCTCGCCTCTATTAACTACACTACATACAAGCTGAACACAACGAACGTCGCATTTGTCTTTTTATGTACGATTGTATTCCAGTTTTGTTAGTATGCACTGTGAAATAGTTAGGATATAACACACACCAGTTGACTTTGACATTTTTTGCTTTATGACATCTCAACATCGTGACTGTTTTACATTTTTTGCTGCTGCATCGTATTATTCTGTGTACATTTTTGCATCTGAACACTGTCAATGTCTTTGACATATTACGTTTTCTGTCATGTTATGCTGTATGCTTAATTGTGTCACCATAAACCAGTCATTATTTAGTGGGTATATGATTTAAATGCAAGACGTTAATCTTTGTTCATGAATTTCAGAAAGGAATGATGATTCTAAGAAATAAATTTAGCATAAATGGGAATTTCACCTAGGGAATAAACGAAAGGAGATGCAATAACTTTATGAGGAAGAGTAAATGGATCAGGATTGGCAGGCATTAACAAGAATATACTATACTCATCGTAGAATAGCAGTCTTAACTAATTTTTTTCTTTCAGAATACAAGGTGATTGATGCAGGCTGTCAGACAGAACTACACATCTTAGTTTTAGTGATGAAATATGCTAGAGATAAGGAATAGTTGTATAATGAGTAATGAAGTGATTTTTTTTTTTGCAGATGATAATGAATACTGATGAATAATGATGAAGGATATGGTATTATGAATAATGAAGTTTTTCTTTACAGGTGATGATAATAATGAAGTTATGATAATGTGGATAATGAAGTGATTGATAATGAAGTTTTTTTCTTTACAGATGAGGATAGTGTTGAAGTTATGTATTTGTGCTATGTAGTTATTTAAGTATTTGTTGCAGTTTGTTTTGACAGCAGGTGTTACATTGCATAGTAGGATGACAGAAAGTTTTGGAAAGGACAGCTATGGAACACATTTTTATACACATTTCACTGCCTGTTAATTCGAAGTTCACTACTTTTCAGCATAGTGTGCGTTTCTTCTTTCAGGTCAATAATCCATTTTGTATTTTTTCCAGGAGAAGCTTTTCATGATACTTACTAAACCTGTTACTTATTATACCTGTTCTAGTACTTGCAATTTTTATTTTTTACCCATTTGTGTTTATCATTTATAAATGTGATCACATATACTGCCTTGTTACATAACCTTGGTACAGCTGACTCATGACGAATGACGTTACCTATCCTCATTTGCAGCAATAGGTCAAAAACAAATAGTGTTATGCCTCAGCAATCAATTATCGATCCCAACGCAATGCATTGCTAACAAAAAAAAAAAAAATGTATTACCAGTCCCACATAATGTCACTAGTTTATGATAATTCTGAATAATACTGATTAGCTCTGAATAGTATGTCGCTTGAGTAATGACTTCTTAATGATACAAAAAAAAGTATATATTTAAAATAATGCTTTGTCACTAGTTAATAACTGCCACTGTTTATTGTAATGAGACTACTTATAATGCCTATGATTACTAATGCTATGACTAATTAACTGATTTTAATAATGACTTTGTAATGATCTGAATACTACTGAAGGAGAAACACTGTTTATTGTAATGAGACTACTTATAATGCCTGTGATTATTAATGCTATGACTGTAATTAACTGATTTTTAATAATGACTTCGTGATAATCTGAATAATACTGAATGATGATTCTATTCAATACTTGCTGGCCACTGAGTGCCAATAATTAATGTCGCTCGATGAATTGTTATTAATTATGCCATTAATTAGCTCTTGTTTTCCATGTTGAGTTTTCATGTTTTGGTTAATGGCCAATGAGTGCCAATAATTTGTATCACTCAATGTATTATGTTGATGCTAGGCCAATAATTGACTCTCCTTTTCAATTAAGGCTTCTGATGAACATTATTCTGTCTTACTAAATATACTTTGTAACTGGCCAAGGACTACCACTGTTTATTGTAATACGATTACCCATGATGCCAGCTAGTGATTCTTAATAGATTGGAATGACACATAATTAATTAACTATGGTACTGTTTAATAATGCTTTGTAATTAGAAGAAGACTAATAATTCTTACTTTTGGAATGACAAATGATTAATTAACGACAAATGATTAATTAACTGTAATTAGACAAATGATTAATTAACAACAAATGATTATTTAACTGTAATTAGGAAAAGGCTAATGATTATTATTAGAATGACAAATGATTAATTAACTGTAATTAGGAGAAGGTTAATGATTCTTAATTATACTCTGTAACTGAAAAGAATGCGATTATTTCATAATACTTTGTAACCAGGAAAAGAAGGCTACTGATTCTATGTAAAACAATTAATGAACATTTTTCTGTAATACTAGATACTTGGTACAGAAATGTTCAATGACTGGGCTATGAATGCCACAAACTAATTAAGTCTCTAATTGTCAATATTATGTGACTTGATGTCCTTCACCTCATAAGCTGAATGCCCTGAATTATTGCAATGTCCATTTGTCCTGTTTATCCTAGTGATCATGGAGCACTATATTAGGTTTTGCACTAATTCTACGTTGGTGCGCCTTGTAAGAGCGTGGTGTTGACACGACATGCTGTCCACCACCGTGAGCGATGAAGACATTATTATGGTCCCACTGTTTGGTGTACCTAATGTACTGCCAAAATGAAAACATGGAACATTACTACGACAGTTCAGTGTCTTGGCTACACTGATAAATTCTGATGGGAAAAGAGCTTCAAATTGTGTCACTTGGTGTTGTACTTCTGTGGAAAGATATGGACTTTCAGAGCAGCTGTGTGCAATCTAAAGTGCTACAACCATGATGCAATCCTTCCCTTTCCTATCCTGATTCTTGTCACATAAAAAAAAAAAAAAAAAAAATTTGGTAACATTATTTATATTCATGACTATACATTTTTTTTTTTTTTTCGATTCGCTGAACTCCAGTGTGAGTACACTTATGGCACTGGTCGACATGATTTTTTGCCATTATGATTATTTGTTGTGAAAATGCTAAAGACATTTCTCCAGTGCGTGTGCACTTTGGACATGATTTTTTGTCATTATGTTTATTTATTGTGAAAATGCTAAAGACATTTTTTCAGTGCATGTGCACTTTGGACATGATTTTTTTTTGCCATTATGATTATTTATTTATCGTCAAAATGCTAAAGACATTCTTCGATTTGTTCTCAAGTACGGTATGTGCACTCTTGTCTTTTATATTGTATATACATTTTTATTTTAATGATATGTTCTGAACTACAGTGCATGTGCACTTATGTTAGGCGTTAATATGTTTTCTACTGAACTTCAGTGCCTGTACACTTATCTCATTTTTCAATATGTTTTCTACTATTCTGTATATTCAATACTTTAATGCGAATGCACTTATGCCATTTGTTACTAATTGTACATACATTTCATCATTTACTGATATGTTCTCAACTGCAGTGCATGTGCACTCTTGTCACTTGTCAACATAATATTTTTTGCCAGTCTGTTTATTTGTTCTGAAAATGCTAAAGAATTTTTTCAGTGCCTGTGCACTTTGTTATCTGTCAAATAATTTGTATATACATTTTTCTGATTTGTTACTATGTTTTGTACTCACATTTTGTCTTTGTCTGATATATTTTGTACTTAGTGCGTGTGCACAACATCTAAATATTCTGTAAATTGTAGAAGTTTATTAATTAATTAAAAAATTTTGCCGCGATTGGCAAGTCCAAATGACTCACCATCGCTGCCAAATTTTTGCCCCCCCAGTGGAGGGTTATGAAACACGTATGTAACATAGCAGCGATAGCGAGGCATTGTAGCATCTGTGACCAGAGAGTATGCGCTTGACCGCGCGAGTGTTGCGAGCGGTTCTCAGTCTGTCAGTCAGTCGTTGCGAGTCGGTCAGTCAGTCGTTGCGAGTCGGTCTGTCTAGTTGAGAGCAGTACTCTGTCAGTAGTCGTCGCGTGCAGTACGCCAATAGTCGTCATGGAGAGCGGTCGGCAACACTGGTCAAGATGGTGAATAAGGTATACTGTTAATTAATATAATCATTAGATAATGAAAAATTTTATTTATTGTAATTATTGTCCAACAAGTCCCCCAATAATAATTTTTATTTCAAAAGCATTTTTTCAAAAAAATTAATTTTTATTGAACTAAAGATTTCGTTGCACTTCCCATTTCACTCCACTTCTTTTGAAGAAAAATTTCACTAAAATCACAAAAAAAAGAGAATATTATTATTTGCAATGCAGTTCCTCCAAGCGGTGCGCAACGACAAGAGCAGAAATGTGACATCCATTTATTCTGAGGTAAGACTTTAACTCTGATTGTTTTACACAGGGCCAAAGACCGATATTTCGGTTTAATTGAATTTTCTTGTCACTGAACGGACTTTAAATTTTGTGAAGAATTTATATTTGAGTCAGATTGCGTATTTCACATTTTTGTTGCCATTGTCAGTACATTTCATTGTGGGCAGGTTACGCTTAGAGCAGTGTGCATTAGCATTCCTAAATAATATTGTCTTTACTTTAAAATTTCGGTGGCAAGGTTATACTCGGCTCCCATTTGTATTAAGTATTGTCATTTAATTTCTTTTAAATTACGGTGGGGAGGTTACAACGTTTATATGGAAACGACTGGATTTTCTTTTGGGATACGACTATCTCCTTTCCGATGCACTTTTCCTTCTTTACTGCATCCCTCGCACCCTCACAATGACGAATTAACACAGAAATTGCGCCGCTATGAAATACTATCGGTTTTATGACATCTCCTTCTAAATCGTGTAACTTTTTTATAGAAACGACAGGATTTTCTCCCTTCCGATGCACTGTTCCTTCTTTAATGCATACCACACTCCTTCACATTGACGAATTAACTCAGAAATTGCGTCGCTATGATACACTATGTATTATATGACATCTCCTTCTAAATCGAATAACTTATCAATGGAGACGACAGGATTTTCTTTTGGGATATGAGTGTCTCCTTTCCGATGCACTATTCCTCCTTTTCTGCATTCCTCGGGCCCTCACATTGACGAATTAACACAGAAATTGCGTCGCCACTACATACTATGGGTTCTATGAATTCTCCTTATAAATCGAGTAACTTTTCTGTGGAAACGACTGGATTTCCTTTTGGGATACGTCTATCTCCTTTACGATGCAGTACTCCTTCTTTACTGCATCCCTCGCATCCTCACATTAACAAATTAACACTGAAATAGCGTCTCTATGATACACTATGGGTTCAATGACTTCACCGTCTAAATCGAGTAACGATTCTATGGATACGACAGGATTTTCTTTTGGGTACCGAGTATCTCCTTTCCGATGCACTATTCCTTCTTTACTGCATCCCTCGCTCCCTGACATTGACGAACTAACACACAAAAATTGCGTCTGTATGATATACTATGGGTTCTATGACATCTCCTTCTAAATCGAGTAACGTTTCTATGGAAACGACAGAATTATCTTTTGGTATACGACTATATAGTTTACGATGCACTATTCCTTCTTTACTGCATCCCTCGCTTCCTCACATTAACGAATTAACATTTAAATTGCGTCGCTTTTAAATACTATGGCTTCTATGACTTCTTCTACTAAATCGAGTAACGTTTCTATGGAAACGACTGGATTTTCTTTTGGGATACGACTATCTCCTTTACGATGCACTATTCCTTCATTACAGGATCCCTCGCTCCCTCACATTGATGAACTAACACAGAAATTGCGTCGCTATTAAGTATTATGTGTTCCATGACATCTCGTTCTAAATCGAGTAACGTTTCTATGGAAACGACATGTTTTTCTTTTGGGATACGAGTTTCTCCTTTCTGATGCACTATTTCACCTTTACAGTCTCCCTCGCTCCCTCACATTGACGTATTAAAACAGAAATTGCGTCGCTATGACATACAATGGGTCCTATGACATCTGCTTCTAAATTGAGTAATGTTTCAATGGAAACGACAGGATTTTCTTTTGGGATACGACGATCTCCTTTCCGTTGCACTATTACTTCTTTACTGCATCCCTCGCTCCCTCACATTGATGAATTAACACAGAAATTGCGTCGCTATGATATTCTATAAGTTCTATGACATCTTGTTCTAAATCAAGCAACGTTTCTATGGAAACGACAGGATTTTCTTTTGGGATACGACTATCTCCGTTACGATGCAATATTCCTTCCTTACTGCATCCCTCGCTTCCTCACATTAACGAAATAATACTGACATTGCGTCGCTATGAATTACCAGGGGATCTATGACTTCTCCATCTAAATCGAGTAACGTTTCTATGGAAACGAGAGGATTTTCTTTTGGGATCCAAGTATCTCCTTTCCGATGAACTATTCCTTCTTTACTGCATCCCGCGCTCCCTCACATTGACGAATTAACACAGAAATTGCGTCTCTATGAAATATTTTGTCTTCTATGACTTCTCCTTCAAAATCGAGTAACGTTTCTATGGAAAAGACTGTATTTTCTTTTGGGATACGAGTATCTCCTTTCCGATGCACTATTCCTTTTTTACTGCATCCCTCGCTCCCTCACATTGACGAATTAACACAGAAATTGCGTCGCTATGAAATACTATAGGTGCCATGACTTCTCCTTCTAAATCGAGTAACGTTGCTATGGAAACGACAGGATTTTCTATTGGGTTACGAGTATCTCCCTTCCGATGCAGTATGGCTTGTTTACTGTATCCCTCGCTCCATCACAATGACGAATTAACACAGAAATTGCGCCGCTATGAAATACTATGGGTTCTATTACTTCTCCTTCTACATCGTTTTACGTTACTATGGAAACGACAGGATTTTTTTTGAGATACGACTATCTAATTTCCGATGCACTATTCCTTCTTTACTGCATCCCTCGCTCCCTCACGTTGACGAATGAACACAGAAATAGCGTCGCTATGAAATGCTATGGGTTCTATGCCCTCTCCGTCTAAATCGAGCTACGTTTCTATAGAAACGACAGGATATATTTTTGGGATACGACTATCTCCTTTCCGATGCACTATTCCTTCTTTACTGCATCCCTCGCTCCCTCACATTGACGAATTACCACAGAATTTGCGTCGCAAATAAATACTATGTGTTCTATGACATCTTCTACTAAATCGAGTAACGTTTCTATGGGTACGACTAGATTTTCTTTTGGGATACGACTACCTCCTTTCTCATGCACTATTAATTCTTTACTGCATCCCTCGCTGTCTCAAATTAATCAATTAACACAGATATTGCGTCGCCATGAAATACTATGGGTTCTATAACTTCTCCTTCTTAACCGTGTAACGTTTCTATGGAGACGACAGGATTATCTTTTGGTATACGACTATCTACTTTACGATGCACTAATCCTTCTTTACTGCATCCCTCGCTTCCTCACATTAACGAATTAACACTGAAATTGCGTCGGTATGAAATACTATGGGTTCTACGACTTCTCCTTCAAAATCGAGTAATGTTTCTATGGGAACGACTGTATTTTCTCTTGGGATACGAGTATCTCCTTTCCGATGCACTATTCCTTCTTTTCTGCATCCCTCGCTCCCTCACATTAACGAATTTACACAGAAATTGCGTCGCTGTGAAGTACTATGGGTTCTATGACTTCTCCGTCTAAATCGACTAACGTTTCTATGGAAACGACAGGCTTTCTTTTTGGGACACGACTATCTCCTGTACGATGCACTATTCCTTCTTTACTGCATCCCTCGCTCCCTCACGAAGACGAATTAACACAGTAATTGCGCCGCTATGAAATACTATGGGTTGTATGACTTCCCGTTCTAAATCGAGTAACGTTTCTATAGAATCGAACGGATTTTCTTTTGGGATACGACTATCTGCTTTACGATGCACTATCCCTTCTTTACTGCATCCCTCGCTCCCTAACATTGACTAATTAACACAGAAATTGCGTCGCTATGATGTACTATGTGTTCTATGACATCTCCTTCTAAATCGAGTAACGTTTCTATGGACACGACAGGATATACTTTTGGGATTCGAGTATCTACATTCCGATGCACTATTCCTTCCTAACTGCATCCCTCGCTCCCTCACATTGACGTACTAACTCAGAAATTGCGTCGCTATGAAATACTATGGGTTCTATGATTTCTCTTTCTAAATCGAGTAACGTTTCTATGGAAACATCATGTTTTTCTTTTGGGATACGAGTTTCTCCTTTCTGATGCACTATTTCACCTTTACAGTTTCCCTCGCTCCCTCACATTGACGTATTAAAACAGAAATTGCGGCGCTATAACATACTATGGGTTCTATGACATCTGCTTCTAAATTGAGTAATGTTTCAATGGAAACGACAGGATTTTCTTTTGGGATACGAGTATCTCCTTTCCGATGCATTATGTCTTCTTTACTGCATTCCTCGCGACCTCACGTTGACGAATTAACACAGAGATTGCGACGCTATGAAAATTTATGGGATCTATTACTTCTCCTTCTGAAGCCGGTAACGTTTCTATGGAAACGACAGGTTTTTCTTTTGGGATACGACGATCTCCTTTCCGTTGCACTGTTACTTCTTTACTGCATCCCTCGCTCCCTCACATTGATGAATTAACACAGAAATTGCGTCGCTATGATATTCTATAAGTTCTATGACATCTTGTTCTAAATCAAGCAACGTTTCTATGGAAACGACAGGATTTTCTTTTGGGATACGACTATCTCCTTTACGATGCAATATTTCTTTTTTACTGCATCCCTCGCTCCCTCACATTGACGAATTAACACAGAAAATGCGCTGCTATGAAATACTATGGGTTCTATTACTTCTCCTTCTACATCGTTTTACGTTACTATGGAAACAACAGGATTTTTTTTGGGATACGACTATCTAATTTCCGATGCACTATTCCTTCTTTACTGCATCCCTCGCTCCCTCACGTTGACGAATGAACACAGAAATAGCGTCGCTATGAAATACCATGGGCTCTATGACACCTCCTTAGAATCGAGTAATGTTTCTATGGAAACGGCAGAATTTTCTTTTGGGATACGAGTATCACCTTTCCGATGCACTATTCTTTCTTTACAGCATCCCTTGCTCCCTCACATTGACGAATTAACACAGATATTGCGTCGCTATGAAATGCTATGGGTTCTATGCCCTCTCCGTCTAAATCGAGCTACGTTTCTATAGAAACGACAGTTTATCTTTTGGGGATACGACTATCTCCTTTCCGATGCACTATTCCTTCTTTACTGCATCCCTCGCTCCCTCACATTGACGAATTACCACAGACTTTGCGTCGCAAATAAATACTATGTGTTCTATGACATCTTCTACTAAATCGAGTAACGTTTCTGTGGATACGACTAGATTTTCTTTTAGGATACGACTGTCTCCTTTCCGATGCACTATTCCTTCTTTACTGCATCCCTCGCTCCCTCACTTTGACGAATTAACATAGAAATTGCGTCGCCGAGAGAGGTGGCGCAGTGGTTAGCACACTGGACTCGCATTCGGGAGGACGACGGATCAATCCCGTCTCCGTCCATCCTGATTTACGTTTTCCACGATATCATTAAATCAATTCAGGCAAATGCCGGGATGGTTCCTTTGAAAGGGCACGGCCTATTTCATTCCCCATCCTTCCCTCACCCAAGCTTGCGCTCCGTCTCTAATGACCTCGTTGTCGACGGGACGTTAACCTCTAATCTTCTCCTCCTCCCAGAAACTGCGTCGCTGCGAAATACTATGGGTTCTATGACAACTCCTACTAAATCAAGTAACGTTTCAATGGAAACGACTGGATATTTTTTTTCGATACGAGTATCTTTTTTACGATGCACTATTCCTTCTTTGCTGCATCCCTCGCTCCCTCACATTGACGAATTAACACAGAAATTGCGTCGCTATGATATACTTTAAGTTCTATGACATCTAGTTCTAAATCGAGCAACGTTTCTATAGAAACGACAGGATTTCCTTTGGGATACGACTATCTCCTTTCCGATGCACTATTCCTTCTTTACTGCATCCATCGCTCCCTCACAATGACGAATTAACACAGAAATTGCGTCGCTATTAAATACTATGTGTTGTATGACTTCTTCTACAAAATCGAGTAACTTTTCTATGGAAATGACTAGATTTTCTTTTGGGATACAACTGCCAGATTTCCGATGCACTATTCCTTCTTTACTGCATCCCTCGCTCCCTCACAATGACGAATTAACACAGAAATTGCCCCTCTATGAAAAACAATGAGTTCTATGACTTCTGCTTCTCAATCGAGTAACGTTTCTGTAGAAACGACCGTATTTTCTGTTGGGGTACAACCATCTATTCCTTCTTTACTGCATCCCTCGCTCCCTCACGATGACGAATGAACACAGAAATAGCGTCGCTATGAAATACTATGGGCTCTATGACATCTCCTTATAAATCGAGTAATGTTTCTATGGAAACGGCAGGATTTTCTTTTGGGATACGAGTATCTCTTTTCCGATGCACTATTCCTTCTTTACAGCATCCCTCGCTCAATCACATTGACGAATTAACACAGAAATTGCGTCGCTATGAAATACTATGGGTTCTTAGCTCTCTCCATCTAAATCGAGCAACGTTTCTATAGAAACGACAGGATTTTCTTTTGGGATACGACTATCTCCTTTCCGATGCACTATTCCTTCTTTACTGCATCCCTCGCTCCCTCAGAATGACGAATTAACACAGAAATTGCGCCGCTATGTAAATTAATGTGTTCTATGACTTCTGCTTCTCAATCGAGTAACGTTTCTGTAGAAACGACCGTATTTTCTTTTGGGGTACGACTATCTAAAATCCGATGCACTATTTCTTCTTTACTGCATCCCTCGCTCCCTCACGATGACGAATGAACACAGAAATAGCGTCGCTATGAAATATTATGGGCTCTATGCCATCTCCTTCTAAATCGAGTAATGTTTCTATGGAAACTGCAGGTATTTCTTTTGGGATACGAGTACCTCCTTTACGATGCACTATTCCTTCTTTACTGCATCCCTCGCTCCCTCACATTGACGAATTAATACAGAAATAGCGTCGCTATGAAATACCATGGGCTCTATGACATCTCCTTCTAAATCGAGCAATGTTTCCATGGAAACGGCAAGATTTTCTTTTGGGATACGACTGTCTCCTTTCCGATGCACTATTCCTTCTTTACTGCATCCCTTGCTCCCTCACAATGACGAATTAACACAGAAATTGCGTCGCTATTAAATACTATGGGTTCTATGACTTCTTCTAATATATCGAGTAACATTTCTATGGAAACGACTAGATTTTCTTTTGGGATACGACTGTCTCCTTTCCGATGTACTATTCCTTCTTTACTGCATCCCTTGCTCCCTCACAATGACGAATTAACACAGAAATTGCGACGCTATTAAATACTATGGGTTCTATGACTACTTCTACTAAATAGAGTAACGTTTCTATGGAGATGACAGGAGTATCTTTTAGGATACGACTATCTCCTTTCCGATTCACTTTTCCTTTTTTACTACATCCCTCGCTCTCTCAAATTTACGAATTAACACAGTAATTGCGTCGCCATGAAATACTTTAGGTTCTATGACTTTTCCTTCAAAATCGAGTAACCTTTCTATGGAAAAGACTGTATTTTCTTTTGGGATACGAGTATCTCCTTTCCGATGCACTATTCCTACTTAACTGCATTCCCCGCTCCCTCACGTTGACGAATGTACACAGAAGTAGCGTCGCTATGAAACACCATGGGCTCTATGACATCTCCTTCTAAATCGAGTAATGTTTCCATGGAAACGGCAGGATTTTCTTTTGGGATACGAGTATCTCCTTTCCGATGCACAATTCCTTCTTTACTGCATCCCTCGCTCCCTCCTAATGACGAATTAACACAGAAATTGAACCGCAATGCAATATAATGGGTTCTATGACTTCTCCTTCTAAATCGAGTAACGTTTATATAGAAACGACAGTATTTTCTTTTGGGATACGACTATCTAATTTCCGATGCACTATTCCTTCTTTACTGCATCCCTCGCTCCCTCATGTTGACGAATGAACACAGAAATAGCGTCGCTATGAAATACCATGGGCTCTATGACATCTCCTTCTAAATCGAGTAATGTTTCTATGGAAACGGCATGATTTTCTCTTGGGATACGAGTATCTCCTTTCTGATGCACTTTTCCTTCTATACTGCATCCCTCGCTCCCTCACATTGACGAATGAACACAGGAATTGCGTTGCTATGAAATAGTATGGATTCTATGACATCTCCTTCTAAATCGAGTAATGTTTCTACGGAAACAGCATGATTTTCTTTTGGGATACGAGTATCTCCTTTCCGATACAGTATTCCTACTTTACTGCATTCCTCACTCCCTCACATTGACGAATTAACACAGAAATTGCGTCGCTATAAAATACAATGTGTTCTATGTCTTCTCCTTCTAAATCGAGCAACGTTTCTACAGAATCGACAGGATTATCTTTTGGGATACGACTATCTCCTTTCCGATGCACTATTAATTCTTTACTGCATCTCTCGCTGTCTCAAATTGATTAATTAACACAGATATTGCGTCGCCATGAAACACTATGGGTTCTATAACTTCTCCTTCTAAATCGTGTAACGTTTCTATGGAAACGACAGGATTATCTTTTGGTATACGACTATCTACTTTACGATGCACTAATCCTTCTTTACTGCATCCCTCGCTTTCTCACATTAACGAATTAACACTGAAATTGCGTCGGTATTAAATACTATGGGTTCTACGACTTTTCCTTCAAAATCGAGTAATGTTTCTATGGAAAAGACTGAATTTTCTCTTGGGATACGAGTATCTCCTTTCCGATGCACTATTCCTTCTTTACTGCATCCCTCGCTCCCTCACATTGACGAATAAACACAGAAATTGCGTCGCTGTGAAGTACTATGGGTTCTATGACTTCTCCGTCTAAATCCAATATTGTTGCTATGGAGACGACAGAATTTCCTTTTGGGATAAGACTAAATTTTTTCCGATGCACTATTCCTTCTTTACTGAATCCCTCGCTCCCTCACGATGACGAATTAACACAGTAATTGCGACGCTATGAAATACTATGGGTTCTATGACTTCCCCTTCTAAATCGAGTAACGTCTCTATAGAATCGAAAGGATTTTCTTTTGGGATACGACTATCTGCTTTACGATGCACTATTCCTTCTTTACTGTATCCCTCGCTCCCTCACATTGACAAATTAACACAGAAATTGCGTCGCTATGATGTACTATGTGTTCTATGACATCTCCTTTTAAATCGAGTAACGTCTCTATGGACACTACTGGATTTTCTTTTGGGATTCGAGTATCTCCATTCCGATGCACTATTCCTTCCTTACTGCATCCCTCGCTCCCTCACATTGACGTACTAACTCAGAAATTGCGTCGCTATGAAATACTATGGGTTCTATGATTTCTCTTTCTAAATCGAGAAACGTTTCTATGGAAACGACATGTTTTTCTTTTGGGATACGAGTTTCTCCTTTCTGATGCACTATTCCACCTTTACAGTTTCCCTCGCTCCGTCACATTGACGAATTAACACAGAAATTGCGTCGCTATGATATACTATGTGTTCTATGACTTCTCTTTCTAAATTGAGTAATGTTTCAATGGAAACGACAGGATTTTCTTTTGGGATACGAGTATCTCCTTTCCGGTGCATTCTTTCTTCTTTACTGCATTCCTCGCGACCTCACGTTGACGAATTAACACAGAGATTGCGACGCTATGAAATTTTATGGGATCTTTTACTTCTCCTTCTGAAGCCGGTATCGTTTCTATGGAAACGACAGGATTTTCTTTTGGGATACGACGATCTCCTTTCCGTTGCACTATTACTTCTTTACTGCATCACTCGCTCCCTCACATTAAAGAATTAACACAGAAATTGCGGCGCTATGAAATACTATTGGTTCTATGACACCGCCCTCTAAATTGAGTAACGTTTCTATGGAAACGAAAGGAGTTTCTTTTGGGATTCGAGTATCTCATTTCCGATGCACTAAACCATCTTTACTTAATCCGTGGCTCCCTCAGATTGACGAATTAACACAGAAATTGCGGCGCTATGAAATACTATGTGTTCTATGACATCTCCTTCTAAATTGTGTGACGTTTTTGTGGAAACGACAGCATTTACTTTTGGGATACGACTATCTCCTCTCCGATGCGCTATTCCTTCTTTACTGCATACCTCGCGCCTTCACATTGACGAAGTAACACAGATACTGCGTCGCTATAAAATACTATGGCTTCTATGGCATCTCCTTCCAAATCGAGTAACGTTTCTATGGAAACGACAGGATTTTCTTTTGGGTTACGAGTATCTCCTTTCCGATGCACTATTCCTTCTTTACTGCATTCCTCGCGCCCTCACATTGACGAATTAACACAGAAATTGTGTCGCTATGAATTACTATGGGTTCTATGACTTCTCCTTCTAAATCGAATAACTTTTCTATGGAGACGACAGGATTTTCTTTTGGCATGCGACTATCTCCGTTCCGATGCACTATTTCTTCTTTATTGCATCCCTCGCTCCCTCACATTTACGTATTAACACAGAAATTGCGTCGCTATGAAATACTATGGGTTCTATGACTTTTCCTTCTAAATCGACTAACGTTTCTATGGAAACGACAGGATTTTCTTTTGGGATACGTGTATCTCCTCTCCGATGCACTATTTTTCCTTTACTGCATCCCTCGCTCCCTCACATTGACGAATTAAAACAGAAATTGCGTCGCTATGAAATACTATGGGTTCTATGACATCTCCTTCTAAATCGTGTAACGTTTTTGTGGAAACGACAGGATTGACTTTTGGGATACGACTATCTCATCTCTGATGCGCTATTCCTTCTTTACTGCATACCTCGCTCCTTCACATTGACGAAGTAACACAGATACTGCGTCGCTATGAAATACTGTGGGTTCTATGGCATCTCCTTCTAAGTCGAGTAACGTTTCTATGAAAACGACAGGGTTTTCTTTTGGGATTCGACTATCTCCTTTACGATGCAGAATTCCATCTTTACTGCATCCCTCGCTCCCTCACATTGACGAATTAACACAGATATTGCGACGCTATGAAATACCATGTGTTCTATGACTATTCCTTCTAAATCGAGTAACGTTTGTATGGAAACGACTGGATTTTCTTTTGGGATACGAGTATCTCCTTTCCGATGCACTATTCCTGCTTTACTGCATCCCTCGCTCCCTCACATTGACGAATTAACACAGAAATTGTGTCGCTATGATGTACTATGTGTTCTATGACATCTCCTTCTAAATCGAGTAATGTTTGTGTGGAAACGGCAGGATTTTTTTTTGGCATACTAGTATCTCCTTTCCGATGCACTATTCCTTCTTTACTGCATACCTCGCTTCCTCACACTGACGAATTTACACAGAAATTGCGTCGCTATGATATAAAATTGTTTCTATGACCTCTCCTTCTAAATCGAGTAAAGTTTCACTGGAAACGACATGATTTTCTTTTGGGATACGAGTATCTCCTTTCCAATGCACTATTCCTTCTTAACTTCATCCCTCGCTTCCTCACATTGACGAATTAACACAGAAATTGCGTCGCTATGACATACTATTCGTTCTATGACTACCCCTTCTAAATCGAGTGACGTTTCTATAGAAACGACAGGATTTTTCTCTTGGGATACGAGTATCTCCTTTCCGATGCACTATTCCTTCATCACTGTATCCCTCGCTCCCTCACATTGACGAACTAACACAGAAATTGGGTCGCTGTGAAATACAATTTGTTCTATGTCACCTCCCTCTAAATTGAGTAACGTTCCTATGGAAACGAAATGAGTTTCTTTTGGGATACGAGTATCTCCTTTCCGATGCACTAATCCATCTTTTCTGCATCCGTCGCTCCCTCAGATTGATGAATTAACACAGAAATTTCGGCGCTATGATATCCCATGTGTTCTATGACATCTCCTTCTAAATCGCGTAACGTTTTAGTGGAAACGACAGGATTTACTTTTGGGATACGACTATCTCCTCTCCGAAACGCTATTCCTTCATTATTGCATACCTCGCTCCTTCACATTGACGAAGTAACACAGATATTGCGTCGCTATGAAATACTAAGGGTTCTATGGCATCTCCTTCTAAATCGAGTAACGTTTCTATGGAAACGACAGGATTTTCTTTTGGGTTACGAGTATCTCCATTCCGATGCACTATTCCTTCTTTACTGCATTCCTCGCCCCCTCTCATTGACGAATTAACACAGAAATCGTGTCGCTATGAATTACTATGTGTTCTATAACTTCTCCTTCTAAATCGTGTAACGTTTCTATGGAAACGACACGATTATCTTTTGGTATACGACTATCTACTTTACGATGCACTAATCCTTCTTTACTGCATCCCTCGCTTCCTCACATTAACGAATTAACAGTGAAATTGCGTCGGTATGAAATACTATGGGTTCTACGACTTCTCCTTCAAAATCGAGTAATGTTGCTATGGAAAAGACTGTATTTTCTCTTGGGATACGAGTATCTCCTTTCCGATGCACTATTCCTTCTTTACTGCATCCCTCGCTCCCTCACATTGACGAATAAACACAGAAATTGCGTCGCTGTGAAGTACTATGGGTTCTATGACTTCTCCGTCTAAATCCAATATTGTTGCTATGGAGACGACAGAATTTCCTTTTGGGATAAGACTAAATTTTTTCCGATGCACTATTCCTTCTTTACTGCATCCCTCGCTCCCTCACGATGACGAATTAACACAGTAATTGCGACGCTATGAAATACTATGGGTTCTATGACTTCCCCTTCTAAATCGAGTAACGTCTCTATAGAATCGAAAGGATTTTCTTTTGGGATACGACTATCTGCTTTACGATGCACTATTCCTTCTTTACTGTATCCCTCGCTCCCTCACATTGACAAATTAACACAGAAATTGCGTCGCTATGATGTACTATGTGTTCTATGACATCTCCTTTTAAATCGAGTAACGTCTCTATGGACACTACTGGATTTTCTTTTGGGATTCGAGTATCTCCATTCCGATGCACTATTCCTTCCTTACTGCATCCCTCGCTCCCTCACATTGACGTACTAACCCAGAAATTGCGTCGCTATGAAATACTATGGGTTCTATGATTTCTCTTTCTAAATCGAGAAACGTTTCTATGGAAACGACATGTTTTTCTTTTGGGATACGAGTTTCTCCTTTCTGATGCACTATTCCACCTTTACAGTTTCCCTCGCTCCGTCACATTGACGAATTAACACAGAAATTGCGTCGCTATGATATACTATGTGTTCTATGACTTCTCTTTCTAAATTGAGTAATGTTTCAATGGAAACGACAGGATTTTCTTTTGGGATACGAGTATCTCCTTTCCGATGCATTCTTTCTTCTTTACTGCATTCCTCGCGACCTCACGTTGACGAATTAACACAGAGATTGCGACGCTATGAAATTTTATGGGATCTTTTACTTCTCCTTCTGAAGCCGGTATCGTTTCTATGGAAACGACAGGATTTTCTTTTGGGATACGACGATCTCCTTTCCGTTGCACTATTACTTCTTTACTGCATCTCTCACTCCCTCACATTGACGAATTAACACAGATATTGCGACGCTATGAAATACCATGTGTTCTTTGACTATTCCTTCTAAATCGAGTAACGTTTGTATGGAAACGACAGGATTTTCTTTTGGGATACGAGTATCTCCTTTCCGATGCACTATTCCTTCTTTACTGCATCACTCGCTCCCTCACATTAAAGAATTAACACAGAAATTGCGGCGCTATGAAATACTATTGGTTCTATGACACCGCCCTCTAAATTGAGTAACGTTTCTATGGAAACGAAAGGAGTTTCTTTTGGGATTCGAGTATCTCATTTCCGATGCACTAAACCATCTTTACTTAATCCGTCGCTCCCTCAGATTGACGAATTAACACAGAAATTGCGGCGCTATGAAATACTATGTGTTCTATGACATCTCCTTCTAAATTGTGTGACGTTTTTGTGGAAACGACAGCATTTACTTTTGGGATACGACTATCTCCTCTCCGATGCGCTATTCCTTCTTTACTGCATACCTCGCGCCTTCACATTGACGAAGTAACACAGATACTGCGTCGCTATAAAATACTATGGCTTCTATGGCATCTCCTTCCAAATCGAGTAACGTTTCTATGGAAACGACAGGATTTTCTTTTGGGTTACGAGTATCTCCTTTCCGATGCACTATTCCTTCTTTACTGCATTCCTCGCGCCCTCACATTGACGAATTAACACAGAAATTGTGTCGCTATGAATTACTATGGGTTCTATGACTTCTCCTTCTAAATCGAATAACTTTTCTATGGAGACGACAGGATTTTCTTTTGGCATGCGACTATCTCCGTTCCGATGCACTATTTCTTCTTTATTGCATCCCTCGCTCCCTCACATTTACGTATTAACACAGAAATTGCGTCGCTATGAAATACTATGGGTTCTATGACTTTTCCTTCTAAATCGACTAACGTTTCTATGGAAACGACAGGATTTTCTTTTGGGATACGTGTATCTCCTCTCCGATGCACTATTTTTCCTTTACTGCATCCCTCGCTCCCTCACATTGACGAATTAAAACAGAAATTGCGTCGCTATGAAATACTATGGGTTCTATGACATCTCCTTCTAAATCGTGTAACGTTTTTGTGGAAACGACAGGATTGACTTTTGGGATACGACTATCTCATCTCTGATGCGCTATTCCTTCTTTACTGCATACCTCGCTCCTTCACATTGACGAAGTAACACAGATACTGCGTCGCTATGAAATACTGTGGGTTCTATGGCATCTCCTTCTAAGTCGAGTAACGTTTCTATGAAAACGACAGGGTTTTCTTTTGGGATTCGACTATCTCCTTTACGATGCAGAATTCCATCTTTACTGCATCCCTCGCTCCCTCACATTGACGAATTAACACAGATATTGCGACGCTATGAAATACCATGTGTTCTATGACTATTCCTTCTAAATCGAGTAACGTTTGTATGGAAACGACTGGATTTTCTTTTGGGATACGAGTATCTCCTTTCCGATGCACTATTCCTGCTTTACTGCATCCCTCGCTCCCTCACATTGACGAATTAACACAGAAATTGTGTCGCTATGATGTACTATGTGTTCTATGACATCTCCTTCTAAATCGAGTAATGTTTGTGTGGAAACGGCAGGATTTTTTTTGGCATACTAGTATCTCCTTTCCGATGCACTATTCCTTCTTTACTGCATACCTCGCTTCCTCACACTGACGAATTTACACAGAAATTGCGTCGCTATGATATAAAATTGTTTCTATGACCTCTCCTTCTAAATCGAGTAAAGTTTCACTGGAAACGACATGATTTTCATTTGGGATACGAGTATCTCCTTTCCAATGCACTATTCCTTCTTAACTTCATCCCTCGCTTCCTCACATTGACGAATTAACACAGAAATTGCGTCGCTATGACATACTATTCGTTCTATGACTACCCCTTCTAAATCGAGTGACGTTTCTATAGAAACGACAGGATTTTTCTCTTGGGATACGAGTATCTCCTTTGCGATGCACTATTCCTTCATCACTGTATCCCTCGCTCCCTCACATTGACGAACTAACACAGAAATTGCGTCGCTGTGAAATACAATTTGTTCTATGTCACCTCCCTCTAAATTGAGTAACGTTCCTATGGAAACGAAATGAGTTTCTTTTGGGATACGAGTATCTCCTTTCCGATGCACTAATCCATCTTTTCTGCATCCGTCGCTCCCTCAGATTGATGAATTAACACAGAAATTTCTGCGCTATGATATCCCATGTGTTCTATGACATCTCCTTCTAAATCGCGTAACGTTTTAGTGGAAACGACAGGATTTACTTTTGGGATACGACTATCCCCTCTCCGAAGCGCTATTCCTTCATTACTGCATACCTCGCTCCTTCACATTGACGAAGTAACACAGATATTGCGTCGCTATGAAATACTAAGGGTTCTATGGCATCTCCTTCTAAATCGAGTAACGTTTCTATGGAAACGACAGGATTTTCTTTTGGGTTACGAGTATCTCCATTCCGATGCACTATTCCTTCTTTACTGCATTCCTCGCCCCCTCTCATTGACGAATTAACACAGAAATCGTGTCGCTATGAATTACTATGTGTTCTATAACTTCTCCTTCTAAATCGTGTAACGTTTCTATGGAAACGACACGATTATCTTTTGGTATACGACTATCTACTTTACGATGCACTAATCCTTCTTTACTGCATCCCTCGCTTCCTCACATTAACGAATTAACAGTGAAATTGCGTCGGTATGAAATACTATGGGTTCTACGACTTCTCCTTCAAAATCGAGTAATGTTGCTATGGAAAAGACTGTATTTTCTCTTGGGATACGAGTATCTCCTTTCCGATGCACTATTCCGTCTTTACTGCATCCCTCGCTCCCTCACATTGACGAATTAACACAGAAATTGCGTCGCTGTGAAGTACTATGGGTTCTATGACTTCTCCGTCTAAATCGAGTAACGTTTCTATGGAATCAACAGGGTTTTCTTTTGGGACACGACTATCTCCTGTACGATGCACTATTCCTTCTTTACTGCATCCCTCGCTCCCTCACATTGAAGAATTAACTCAAAAATTGCGTCGCTATGAAATAACGTGCGTTCAATGACATCTCCTTCTAAAGCGAGTAACGTTTCTATGGAAACGCCAGGACTTTCTTTTGGGATACGACTATCTCCTTTCTGATGCACTATTCCCTTTTTTCTGCATCCCTCGCTCCCTCACATTGACGAATGAACACAGAAATTGCGTTGCTATGAAATAGTATGGATTCTATGACATCTCCTTCTAAATCGAGTAATGTTTCTATGGAAACAGCAGGATTTTCTTTTGGGATACGAGTATCTCCTTTCCGATACAGTATTCCTACTTTACTGCATCCCTCGCTCCCTCACATTGACGAATTAACACAGAAATTGCGTCGCTATAAAATACAATGTGTTCTATGTCTTCTCCTTCTAAATCGAGCAACGTTTCTACAGAAACGACAGGATTATCTTTTGGGATACGACTATCTCCTTTCCGATGCACTATTAATTCTTTATTGCATCCCTCGCTGTCTCAAATTGATGAATTAACACAGATATTGCGTCGCCATGAAATACTATGGGTTCTATAACTTCTCCTTCTAAATCGTGTAACGTTTCTATGGAAACGACAGGATTATCTTTTGGTATACGGCTGTCTTCTTCACGATGCACTAATCCTTCTTTACTGCATCCCTCGCTTCCTCACATTAACGAATTAACACTGAAATTGCGTCGGTATGAAATACTATGGGTTCTACGACTTCTCCTTCAAAATCGAGTAATGTGTCATTGGAAAACACTGTATTTTCTCTTGGGGTACGAGTATCACCTTTCCGATGGACTATTCCTTCTTTACTGCATCCCTCGCTCCCTCACATTGACGAATTAACACAGAATTTGCGTCGCTGTGAAGTACTATGGGTTCTATGACTTCTCCGTCTAAATCGGGTAACGTTTCTATGGAAACGACAGGCTTTTCTTTTGGGACACGACTATCTCCTGTACGATGCACTATTCCTTCTATACTGCATCCCTCGCTTCCTTAAATTAACGAAACAACACTGAATTTGCGTCGCTACGATATAATATGGGTTCTATGATTTCTCTTTCTAAATCGAGTAACGTTTCTATGGAAACGACATGTTTTTCTTTTGGGATACGAGTTTCTCCTTTCTGATGCACTATTCCACCTTTACAGTTTCCCTCGCTCCCTCACATTTACGTATTAACACAGAAATTGCGTCGCTATGAAATACTATGGGTTCTATGACTTCTCCTTCTAAATCGAGTAACGTTTCTACGGAAACGACAGGATTTTCCTTTGGGATACATCTCCGTTCCGATGCACTATTCCTTCTTGACTGCTGCCCTCGGTCCCTCACATTGACGAATTAACACAGAAATTGAGTCGCTATGAAATGCTATGTGTTTTATGACTTCTCCTTCTAAATCCTGTAACATATATATGGAAACGACAGGATTTTCTTTTGGGATACGATTGTCTCCTTTCCGATGCATTATTCCTTCTTCACTGCATTCCTCGCGACCTCACGTTGACGAATTAACACAGAGATTGCGTCGCTATGAAGTTTTATGGGATCTATTACTTCCCCTTCTGAAGCCGGAAACGTTTCTATGGAAACGACAGGATTTTATTTTGGCATACGACGATCTCCTTTCCGTTGCACTATTACTTCTTTACAGCATACCTCACTCCCTCACATTGACGAATTAACACAAAAAATTGCGTCGCTATGAAATACTATGGGATCTACGGCTCCTCATTCTAAATTGCCTAACGTTCCTATGGAAACGACAGGATTTAATTTTGGGATTCGACTGTCTCCTTTACGATGCAATATTCCAACTTTACTGCATCCCTCGCTCCCTCACATTGACGAATTAACACAGATATTGCGACGCTATGAAATACCATGTGTTCTATGACTATTCCTTCTATATCGAGTAACGTTTGTATGGAAACGACAGGATTTTCTTTTGGGAGACGAGTATCTCCTTTCCGATGCACTATTCCTTCTTTACTGCATCCCTCGCTACCTCACATTGACGAATTATCACAGAAATTTTGTCGCTATGATATACTATGTGTTCTATGACATCTCCTTCTAAATAGGGTAATGTTTGTGTGGAAACTGCAGGATTTTTTTTGGCATACTAGTATCTCCTTTCCGATGCACTATTCTTTCTTTACTGCCTTCCTCGCTCCCTCACACTGACGAATTAACACAGAAATTGCGTCGCTATGATATAAAATTGTTTCTATGACCTCTCCTTCTAAATGTAGTAACGTTTCGCTGGTAACGACAGGATTTTCATTTGGGATACGAGTATCTCCTTTCCGATGCACTATTCCTTCTTAACTTCATCCCTCGCTTCCTCACATTGACGAATTAACACAGAAATTGCGTCGCTATGACATAATATTGGTTCTATGACTACCCCTTCTAAATCGAGTGACGTTTCTATAGAAATGACAGGATTTTCCCTTGGGATACGAGTATCTCCTTTCCGATGCACTATTCCTTCTTCACTGTATCCCTCGCTCCCTCACATTGACGAACTAACACAGAAATTGCGTCGCTGTGAAATACTATTGGTTCTATGTCACCTCCCTCTAAATTGAGTAACGTTCCTATGGAAACGAAAGGAGTTTCTTTTGGGATACGAGTATCTCCTTTCCGATGCACTAATCCATCTTTTCTGCATCCGTCGCTCCCTCAGATTGATGAATTAACACAGAAATTTTGGCGCTATGAAATCCAATGGGTTCTATGACATCTCCTTCTAAATCGTGTAACGTTTTAGTGCAAACGACAGGATTTACTTTTGGGATACGACTATCTCCTCTCCGATGCGCTATTCCTTCTTTACTGCATACCTCGCTCCTTCACATTGACGAAGTAACACAGATATTGCGTCGCTATGAAATACTATGGGTTCTATGGCATCTCCTTCTAAATCGAGTAACGTTTCTATGGAAACGACAGGATTTTCTTTTGGGTTACCAGTATCTCCTTTCCGATGCACTATTTCTCCTTTACTGCATTCCTCGCGCCCTCTCATTGACGAATTAACACAGAAATCGTGTCGCTATGAATTACTATGGGTTCTATGACTTCTCCTTCTAAATCGAGTAATTTTTCTATGGAAACGAAAGGATTTTCTTTTGGCATGCGACCATCTCTGTTTCGATGCGCTATTCCTTCTTGACTGCATCCCTCGCTCCCTCACATTGACGAATTAACACAGAAACTGCGTCGCAATGAAATGCTATGTGTTCTATGACATCTCCTTCTAAATCCTGTAACATTTCTATGGAAACGACAGGATTTTCCTTTGGGATACGACTATCTCCTTTCCGATGCACTATTCCTTCTTTACTGCATCCCTCGCTACCTCACATTGACTATTAACTCAGAAATTACGTCGCTATGAATTACAATGTGTTCTATGACTTCTCCTTCTAAATCGAGTAACGTTCCTATAGAAGCGACAGGATTTTCTTTCAGGATACGACTATCTCCTTTCCGATGCCCTATTCCTTCTTTACTGCATCCCTCGCTCCCTCACATTGACGAATTAACACAGAAATTGCGGCGCTGTGAAATACTATGCGTTCTATGGCTTATCCATCTAAATCGAGTAACGTTACTATGGAAACGACAAGATTTTGTTTTGACATACGACTATCTCCATTACGATGCACTATTCCGTGTTACATAACCCCTCATTTCCCCACATTAACGAATAACACTGAAATTGCGTCGCTATGAAATACTATGTGTTCTATGACATCTCCTTCTAAATCCCGTGACGGTTCTATGGAAACGACAGGATTTTCCTTTGAGATAGACTATCTCCTTTCCGATGCACTATTATTTCTTTACTGCATACCTCGCTCCCTCATATGGACGAATTAACACAGATATTGCGGCGCTATGAAATACTATGCGTTCTATGGCTTCTCCATCTAAATCGAGTAACGTTACTATGGAAGCGACGGGATTTTGTTTTGGGATACGACAATCTCCATCACGATGCACTTTTCCTTGTTTACTGAATCCCTCGCTCCCTCACATTAACGAATTAACACAGAAATTGCGTAGCTATGAAATACTATGGGTTGTATGACTTCTTCGTCTAAATCGAGTAATGTTTCTATGGAAACGGCAGGATTTTCTTTTCGGATACGAGTATCTCCTTTCCGATGCATTATTTCTTCTTTACTACATCCTTCCCTCCCTCACATTGACAAATTAACACAGATATTGCGTCGTTATGAAAAATAATGTGTTCTATGACTACTCCTTCTAAATCGAGTACCGCTTCTATGGAAACGACAGGATTTTCTTTTGGGATACTTGTTTCTCCTTTCCAATGCACTATTTTTCCTTTACTGCATCCCCCGCTCCCTCACATTGACGAATTCACACAGAAATTGCGTCGCTATGAAACACTATGGGTTCTATGACTTCTCCATCTAAAGCGGGTAACATTTCTACGGAAACGATAGGATTTTATTTTTGGGTACGACTATCTCCTTTCCGATGCACTATTCCTTGTTTACTGCATCCCTCGCTTCCTCACATTAACGAATTAACACTCAAATAGCTCGCTATAAAATACTATGGCTTCTAAGACTCCTCCTTCTAAATCGAGTAACGTTTCTATAGAAACGGCTGTATTGGCTTTTGGGATACGAGTATCTCATTTACGATGCACTATTCCTTCTTTACTGCATCCCTCGCTCCCTCACATTGACGAATTAACACAGAAATTGCGTCGCTATGAAATACTATGTGTTCTATGGCTTCTCATTCTAAATTGAGTAACGTTTCTATGGAAACGACAGGATTTCCTTTTGGGATACGACTAACTCCTTTACGATGCACTATTCCTTCTTTACTGCATCCCTCGCTTCCTCACATTAGCGAATAAACACAGAAATTGCGTCGCTATGAAATACCATGTGATCTATGACATCTCCTTCTAAATCGAGTAACGTCTCTATGGAAACGACTGTATTTTCTTTTAGGACACGAGAATCTCCTTTCCGGTGCACCATTTCTACTTTACTGCATCCCTCGCTCCCTCACATTGACGAATTAACACAGGAATTGCGTAGCAATGACATACTATGGGTTCTACGACACCTCCTTCTAAATCGAGTAATATATTTATGGAAACGGCTGGATTTTCTTTTGGGGTACGAGTATCTCCTCTCCGATGCACTATTCCTTCTTTACTGCATCCCTCTCTCCCTCACATTGCCGAATTAACACAAAAATTGCGGCGCTATGAAATACTATGGGTTCAATGGATTCTTCTTCCAAATCGAGTAACGTTAATATGAAAACGACAGGATTTTGTTTAGGGATTCGACGATCTCCATTACGATGCACGATTCCTTGTTTACTGCATCCCTCGCTTCCTCACATTAACGAATTAACACTGAAATAGCGTCGCTATGAAATACTATGGGTTCTATGACTTCTCGTTCTAAATCGATTAACGTTTGTATGGAGACGACAGGATTTGCTTTTGGGATACGAGTATCTCTTTCCGATGCACTATTCCTTCTTTACTGCATCCCTCGCTCCCTCACATTGACGAATTCACACAGAAATTGTGTCGCTATGAAATGCTATGGGTACTATGACACCTCCTTCTAAATCGAGTATTGTTTCTATGGAAACGGCTGGATTTCCTTTTGGGATACGAGTATCTCCTCTCCGATGCACTATTCCTTCTTTACCGCATCCCTCGCTCCCTCACATTGACGAATTAACACAGAAATTGCGTCGCTATGAAATACTAATGTTTGTATGGAAACGACAGGATTTTCTTTTGGGATACTTGTTTCTCCTTTCCGATGCACTATCTTTCCTTTACTGCATCCCTCGCTCCTTCACATTGACGAATTCACACATAAATTGCGTCGCTATGAAACACTATGGATTCTATGACTTCTCCATCTAAAGCGGGTAACATTTCTATGGAAACGATAGGATTTTCTTTTGGGGTACGACTATCTCCTTTCCGATGCACTATTCCTTATTTACTGCATCCCTCGCTTCCTCACATTAACGAATAACACTGAAATTGCTCGCTATAAAATACTATGGCTTCTTAGATTTCTCCTTCTAAATCGAGTAACGTTTCTATAGAAACGACTGTATTTGCTTTTGGGATACGAGTATCTCATTTACAATGCACTATTCCTTCTTTACTGCATCCCTCGCTCCCTCACATTGAAGAATAAACACAGAAATTGCGTCGCTATGAAATACTATGGATTCTATGACTTCTCCTTCTAAATCGAGTAACGTTTCTATGGGAACGACGAGACTTTCTTTTGGGATACGACTATCTCCTTTCCGATGCCATATTCCTACTGTACTGCATCCCTCGCTCCCTCACATTGACGAATTAACACAGACATTGCGTCGCTATGAAATATAATGGGTTCTATGACACCTCCTTCTAAATCGAGTAATGTTTCTGCGGAAACGGCAGGATTTCCTTTTGGGATACGAGTATCTCCTATCCGAAGCACTATTCCTTCTTTACTGCATCCCTAACTCCTTCACATTGACGAATTAACACAGAAATTGCGTCGCCATGATATACTATGTGTTCTATGACATCTCCCTCTAAATCGAGTAATCTTACTATGGAGACGGCAGGATTACCTTTTGGGATACGAGTATCTCCTTTCCGATGCACTATTACTTCTTAGCTTCATCCCTCGCTCTTTCACATTGACGAATTAACACAGAAAATGCATCGCCATGATATTCTATGGGTTCTATGACTTCTCCTTCTAAATCGAATAACGTTTCTACGGAATCGACAGGATTTTCCTTTGGGATACATCTCCGTTCCGATGCACTATTCCTTCTTGACTGCATCTCTCGCTCCCGCACATTGACGAATTAACACAGGTATTGCGTCGCTATGAAATACTATGTGTTCTATGACATCTCCTTCTAAATCCCGTAACGGTCCTATGGAAACGACAGGATTTTCCTTTGAGATACGACTATCTCCTTTCAATGCACTATCATTTCTTTACTGCATCCCTCGCTCCCTCATACGGACGAATTAACACAGAAATTGCGGCGCTATGAAATACTATGCGTTCTATGGCTTCTCCACCTAAATCGAGTAACGTTACTATGGAAACGACAGGATTTTGTTTTGGGATACGACTATCTCCATTACGGTGCACTATTCCTTGTTTACTGAATCCCTCGCTCCCTCACATTGACGAATTAACACAGAAATTGCGTCGCTATGAAATACTATGAGTTCTATGACACCTCTTTCTAAATCGAGTAATGTATCTATGGAAACGGCAGGATTTTCTTTTGGGATACGAATTTATCCTTACCGATGCACTATCCCTTCTTTACTGCATCCCTCGCTCCCTCACATTGACGAATTAACACAGAAATTGCGTCGCTATGAAATACTATGGATTCTATGACTTCTCCTTCTAAATCGACTAACGTTTCTATGGAAATGACAGGACTTTCTTTTGGGATACGACTATCCGTTTCTGTTGCACTATTACTTCTTTACTGCATCCCTCGCCCCCTCACATTGACGAATTAACACAGAAATTGCGTCGCTATGAAATACTATGTGTTCTATGGCTTCTCATTGTAAATTGAGTAACGTTTCTATGGAAACGACAGGATTTCCTTTTAAAATACGACTATCTCATTTACGATGCACTGTTCCTTCTTTACTGCATCCCTCGCTCCTTCACATTGACGAATTCACACAGAAATTGCGTCGCTATGAAATACTATGGGTTCTAAGACTTCTCCTTCTAATTCCAGAAACGTTCCGAAGGAAACGATTGTATTTTCTTTTGGGATACGAGTATCTCCTTTACGATGCAGTATTCCTTCTTTACTGCTCCCTCGCTCCCTCACATTGACGAATTCACACAGAAATTGCGTCGCAATGAAATACTATGGGTTCTATGACATCTCCTCCTAAATCGAGTAACGGCTGTATGGGAACGACACTTATTTTCTTTTGGGATACGACTATCTGGTTTCCGATGCACTATTCCTTCTTCACTGCATCCCTCGCTCCCTCACATTGACGAATTAACACAGATATTGCGTCGCTATGAAAAACTATAGGTGCTATGACTTCACCTTCTTAATCTAGTAACGTTGCTATGGATACGACAGAATTTTCATTTGGGATAATACTATCTCCTTTCAGATGCACCATTCCATCTTTACTGCATCCCTCGCTCCCACACATTGACGAATTAACACAGAAATTGCGTAGCTATGAACTACTATGGGTTCTATGTCTTCTCCTTCTAAATCGACTAACGTTTGTATGGAAAGGACAGGATTTGCTTTTGGGATACGAGTATCTCTTTCCGACGCACTATTCCTTCTTCACTGCATCCCTCGCTCCCGCACATTGACGAATTCACACAGAAATTGTGTCGCTATGAAATGCTTTGGGTACTATGACACCTCCTTCTAAAGCGAGTATTGCTTCTATGGAAACGGCTGGATTTTCTTTTGGGATACGAGTATCTCCTCTCCGATGCACTATTCCTTCTTTACTGCATCCCTCGCTCCCTCACATTGACGAATTAACACAGAAATTGCGTCGCTATGAAATACTTTGAGGTCTATGACTTTTCCTTCTAAATCGACTAACGTTTGTATGGAAACGACAGGATTTTCTTTTGGGATACGAGTATCTCCTTTCCGATGCACTATTCCTTCTTTACTGCATCCCTCGCTCCCTCACATTGACGAATTAACACAGAAATTGCGTCGCTATGAAATACTATGTGTTCTATGACATCTCATTCTAAATCCCGTAACGGTTCTATGGAAACGACAGGATTTTCCTTTGAGATACGACTATCTCATTTCCGATGCACTATTATTTCTTTACTGCATCCCTCGCTCCCTCATACGGACGAATTAACACAGAAATTGCGGCGCTATGAAAAACTGTGCGTTCTATGGCTTCTCCATCTAAATCGAGTAACGTTACTATGGAAACGACAGGATTTTGTTTTGGGATACGACTATCTCCATTACGATGCACTATTCCTTGTTTACTGAATCCCACGGTCCCTCACATTGACGAATTAACACAGAAATTGCGTAGCTATGAAATACTATGGGTTGTATGACTTCTTCTTCTAAATCGAGTAATGTTTCTATGGCAACGGCAGGATTTTCCTTTCGGATACGAGTATCTCCTTTCCGATGCACTATTCCTTCTTTGCTGCATCCTTCCCTCCCTCACATTGACGAATTAACACAGATATTGCGTCGTTCCGAAATATAATGTGTTCTATGACTTCTCCATCTAAAGCGACTAACATTTCTATGGAAACGATAGGATTTTCTTCTGGGGTACGTCTATCTCCTTTCCGATGCGCTATTCCTTGTTTACTGTATCCCTCGCTTCCTCACATTAACGTATAACACTGAAATTGCGTCGCTGTGCAACACTATGGGTTCTATGACTTCTCCTTCTAAATCGAGCACCGTTTCTATTGAAACGACAGGATTTACTTTTGGGATACTTGTTTCTCCTTTCCGATGCTCTATTTTTCCTTTACTGCATCCCTCGCTCCCTTCACATTGACGAATTCACACAGAAATTGCGTCGCTATGAAACACTATGGATTCTATGACTTCTCCTTCTAAATCGAGTAACGTTTCTATGGGAACGACGAGACTTTCTTTTGGGATACGACTATCTCCTTTCCGATGCACTATTCCTACTTTACTGCATCCCTCGGCCCCTCACATTGACGAAATAACACAGACATTGCGTCGCTATGAAATACTATGGGTTCTATGACACCTCCTTCTAAATCGACTAACGTTTCTATGGAAACGACAGGATTTTCTTTTGGGATACGACTATCCGTTGCCGTTGCACTATTACTTCTTTACTGCATTCCTCGCTCCCTCACATTGACGAATTACCACAGAAATTGCGTCGCTATGAAATACTATGCGTTCTATGGCTTCTCATTCTAAACTGAGTAACGTTTCTATGCAAAAGACAGGATTTCCTTTTGGGATACGACTATTTCCTTTTCGATGCACTGTTCCTTCTTTACTGCATCCTTCGCTTCCTCACATTAGCGAATAAACACAGAAATTGCGTCGCTATGAAATACTATGTGTTCTATGACTTCTCCTTCTAAATCGACTAACGTTTCTATGGAAATGACAGGATTTTCTTTTGGGATACGACTATCCGTTTCCGTTGCACTATTACTTCTTTACTGCATCCCTCGCCCCCTCACATTGACGAATTAACACAGAAATTGCGTCGCTATGAAATACTATGTGTTCTATGGCTTCTCATTGTAAATTGAGTAACGTTTCTATGGAAACGACAGGATTTCCTTTTAAAATACGACTATCTCATTTACGATGCACTGTTCCTTCTTTACTGCATCCCTCGCTCCTTCACATTGACGAATTCACACAGAAATTGCGTCGCTATGAAATACTATGGGTTCTAAGACTTCTCCTTCTAATTCCAGAAACGTTCCGAAGGAAACGATTGTATTTTCTTTTGGGATACGAGTATCTCCTTTACGATGCAGTATTCCTTCTTTACTGCATCCCTCGCTCCCTCACATTGACGAATTAACACAGAAATTGCGTCGCTATGAAAAACTATAGGTGCTATGACTTCACCTTCTTAATCTAGTAACGTTGCTATGGATACGACAGAATTTTCATTTGGGATAATACTATCTCCTTTCAGATGCACCATTCCATCTTTACTGCATCCCTCGCTCCCACACATTGACGAATTAACACAGAAATTGCGTAGCTATGAACTACTATGGGTTCTATGCCTTCTCCTTCTAAATCGACTAACGTTTGTATGGAAAGGACAGGATTTGCTTTTGGGATACGAGTATCTCTTTCCGACGCACTATTCCTTCTTCACTGCATCCCTCGCTCCCGCACATTGACGAATTCACACAGAAATTGTGTCGCTATGAAATGCTATGGGTACTATGACACCTCCTTCTAAAGCGAGTATTGCTTCTATGGAAACGGCTGGATTTTCTTTTGGGATACGAGTATCTCCTCTCCGATGCACTATTCCTTCTTTACTGCATCCCTCGCTCCCTCACATTGACGAATTAACACAGAAATTGCGTCGCTATGAAATACTTTGAGGTCTATGACTTTTCCTTCTAAATCGACTAACGTTTGTATGGAAACGACAGGATTTTATTTTGGGATACGAGTATCTCCTTTCCGATGCACTATTCCTTCTTTACTGCATCCCTCGCTCCCTCACATTGACGAATTAACACAGAAATTGCGTCGCTATGAAATACTATGTGTTCTATGACATCTCATTCTAAATCCCGTAACGGTTCTATGGAAACGACAGGATTTTCCTTTGAGATACGACTATCTCATTTCCGATGCACTATTATTTCTTTACTGCATCCCTCGCTCCCTCATACGGACGAATTAACACAGAAATTGCGGCGCTATGAAATACTGTGCGTTCTATGGCTTCTCCATCTAAATCGAGTAACGTTACTATGGAAACGACAGGATTTTGTTTTGGGATACGACTATCTCCATTACGATGCACTATTCCTTGTTTACTGAATCCCACGGTCCCTCACATTGACGAATTAACACAGAAATTGCGTAGCTATGAAATACTATTTGTTGTATGACTTCTTCTTCTAAATCGAGTAATGTTTCTATGGCAATGGCAGGATTTTCCTTTCGGATACGAGTATCTCCTTTCCGATGCACTATTCCTTCTTTACTGCATCCTTCCCTCCCTCACATTGACGAATTAACACAGATATTGCGTCGTTCCGAAATATAATGTGTTCTATGACTTCTCCATCTAAAGCGACTAACATTTCTATGGAAACGATAGGATTTTCTTCTGGGGCACGTCTATCTCCTTTCCGATGCGCTATTCCTTGTTTACTCTATCCCTCGCTTCCTCACATTAACGTATAACACTGAAATTGCGTCGCTGTGCAACACTATGGGTTCTATGACTTCTCCTTCTAAATCGAGCACCGTTTCTATTGAAACGACAGGATTTACTTTTGGTATACTTGTTTCTCCTTTCCGATGCTCTATTTTTCCTTTACTGCATCCCTCGCTCCCTTCACATTGACGAATTCACACAGAAATTGCGTCGCTATGAAACACTATGGATTCTATGACTTCTCCTTCTAAATCGAGTAACGTTTCTATGGGAACGACGAGACTTTCTTTTGGGATACGACTATCTCCTTTCCGATGCACTATTCCTACTTTACTGCATCCCTCGGCCCCTCACATTGACGAAATAACACAGACATTGCGTCGCTATGAAATACTATGGGTTCTATGACACCTCCTTCTAAATCGACTTACGTTTCTATGGAAACGACAGGATTTTCTTTTGGGATACGACTATCCGTTGCCGTTGCACTATTACTTCTTTACTGCATTCCTCGCTCCCTCACATTGACGAATTACCACAGAAATTGCGTCGCTATGAAATACTATGCGTTCTATGGCTTCTCATTCTAAACTGAGTAACGTTTCTATGCAAAAGACAGGATTTCCTTTTGGGATACGACTATTTCCTTTTCGATGCACTGTTCCTTCTTTACTGCATCCTTCGCTTCCTCACATTAGCGAATAAACACAGAAATTGCGTCGCTATGAAATACTATGTGTTCTATGATTTCTCCTTCTAAATCGAGTAACGTTTCTATGGAAACGACTGTATTTTCTTTTGGGACACGAGAATCCCCTTTCCGGTGCACCATTCCCACTTTACTGCATCCCTTGCTCCTTCACATTGACGATATAACACGGAAATTGCGTAGCTATGATATACTATGGGTTCTATGATACCTCCTTCTAATTCCAGAAACGCTCCGAAGGAAACGACTGTATTTTCTTTTGGGATACGAGTATCTCCTTTACGATGCACTATTCCTTCTTTACTGCATCCCTCGCTCCCTCACATTAACGAATTAACACAGAAATTGCGTAGCTATGAAATACTATGGGTTGTGTGACTTCTTTTTCTAAATCGAGTAATGTTTCTATGGAAACGGCAGGATTTTCTTTTCGGATACGAGTATCTCCTTTCCGATGCACTATTTCTTCTTTACTACATCCTTCCCTCCCTCACATTGACGAATTAACACAGATATTGCGTCGTTCTGAAATATAATGTGTTCTATGACTTCTCCATCTAAATCGAGTACCGTTTCTATGGAAACGACAGGATTTTCTTTTGGGATACTTGTTTCTCCTTTCCGATGCACTATTTTTCCTTTACTGCATCCCCCGCTCCCTCACATTCACGAATTCACACAGAAATTGCGTCGCTATGAAACACTATGGGTTCTATGACTTCTCCATCTAAAGCGGGTAACATTTCTACGGAAACGATAGGATTTTATTTTTGGGTACGACTATCTCCTTTCCGATGCACTATTCCTTGTTTACTGCATCCCTCGCTTGCTCACATTAACGAATTAACACTCAAATAGCTCGCTATAAAATACTATGGCTTCTAAGACTCCTCCTTCTAAATCGAGTAACGTTTCTATAGAAACGGCTGTATTTGCTTTTGGGATACGAGTATCTCATTTACGATGCACTATTCCTTCTTTACTGCATCCCTCGCTCCCTCACATTGACGAATTAACACAGAAATTGCGTCGCTATGAAATACTATGTGTTCTATGGCTTCTCATTCTAAATTGAGTAACGTTTCTATGGAAACGACAGGATTTCCTTTTGGGATACGACTAACTCCTTTACGATGCACTATTCCTTCTTTACTGCATCCCTCGCTTCCTCACATTAGCGAATAAACACAGAAATTGCGTCGCTATGAAATACCATGTGATCTATGACATCTCCTTCTAAATCGAGTAACGTCTCTATGGAAACGACTGAATTTTCTTTTGGGACACGAGAATCTCCTTTCCGGTGCACCATTTCTACTTTACTGCATCCCTCGCTCCCTCACATTGACGAATTAACACAGAAATTGCGTAGCAATGACATACTATGGGTTCTACGACACCTCCTTCTAAATCGAGTAATATATTTATGGAAACGGCTGGATTTTCTTTTGGGGTACGAGTATCTCCTCTCCAATGCACTATTCCTTCTTTACTGCATCCCTCTCTCCCTCACATTGCCGAATTAACACAAAAATTGCGGCGCTATGAAATACTATGGGTTCAATTTATTCTCCTTCCAAATCGAGTAACGTTAATATGAAAACGACAGGATTTTGTTTAGGGATTCGACGATCTCCATTACGATGCACGATTCCTTGTTTACTGCATCCCTCGCTTCCTCACATTAACGAATTAACACTGAAATAGTGTCGCTATGAAATACTATGGGTTCTATGACTTCTCGTTCTAAATCGATTAACGTTTGTATGGAAACGACAGGATTTGCTTTTGGGATACGAGTATCTCTTTCCGATGCACTATTCCTTCTTTACTGCATCCCTCGCTCCCTCACATTGACGAATTAACACAGACATTGCGTCGCTATGAAATATAATGGGTTCTATGACACCTCCTTCTAAATCGAGTAATGTTTCTGCGGAAACGGCAGGATTTCCTTTTGGGATACGAGTATCTCCTATCCGATGCACTATTCCTTCTTTACTGCATCCCTAACTCCTTCACATTGACGAATTAACACACAAATTGCGTCGCCATGATATTCTATGTGTTCTATGACATCTCCCTCTAAATCGAGTAATCTTACTATGGAGACGGCAGGATTACCTTTTGGGATACGAGTATCTCCTTTCCGATGCACTATTACTTCTTAGCTTCATCCCTCGCTCTTTCACATTGACGAATTAACACAGAAAATGAATCGCCATGATATTCTATGGGTTCTATGACTTCTCCTTCTAAATCGAATAACGTTTCTACGGAATCGACAGGATTTTCCTTTGGGATACATCTCCGTTCCGATGCACTATTCCTTCTTGACTGCATCTCTCGCTCCCGCACATTGACGAATTAACACAGGTATTGCGTCGCTATGAAATACTATGTGTTCTATGACATCTCCTTCTAAATCCCGTAACGGTCCTATGGAAACGACAGGATTTTTCTTTGAGATACGACTATCTCCTTTCAATGCACTATCATTTCTTTACTGCATCCCTCGCTCCCTCATACGGACGAATTAACACAGAAATTGCGGCGCTATGAAATACTATGCGTTCTATGGCTTCTCCACCTAAATCGAGTAACGTTACTATGGAAACGACAGGATTTTGTTTTGGGATACGACTATCTCCATTACGATGCACTATTCCTTGTTTACTGAATCCCTCGCTCCCTCACATTGACGAATTAACACAGAAATTGCGTAGCTATGAAATACTATGGGTTGTATGACTTCTTCTTCTAAATCGAGTAATGTTTCAATGGAAACGGCAGGATTTTCTTTTCGGATACGAGTATCTCCTTTCCGATGCACTATTCCTTCTTTACTGCATCCTTCCCTCACTCACATTGACGAATTAACACAGATATTGCGTCGTTCTGAAAAATAATGTGTTCTATGACTTCTCCTTCTAAATCGAGTACCGTTGCTATGGAAATGACAGGATTTTCTTTTGGGATACTTGTTTCTCCTTTCCGATGCACTATTTTTCCTTGACTGCATCCCTCGCTCCTTCACATTGGCGAATTCACACAGAAATTGCGTCGCTATGAAACACTATGGGTTCTATGACTTCTCCACCTAAAGCGGGTAACATTTCTATGGAAACGATAGGATTTTATTTTTGGGTACGTCTATCTCCTTTCCGATGCACTATTCCTTGTTTACTGCATCCCTCGCTCCCTCACATTGACGAATTAACACAGAAATTGCGTCGCTATGAAATACTATGAGTTCTATGACACCTCCTTCTAAATCGACTAACGTTTCTATGGAAACGACAGGATTTTCTTTTCGGATACGACTATCCGTTTCCGTTGCACTATTACTTCTTTACTGCATCCCTCGCCCCCTCACATTGCCGAATTAACACAGAAATTGCGTCGCTATGAAATACTATGTGTTCTATGGCTTCTCATTGTAAATTGAGTAACGTTTCTATGGAAACGACAGGATTTCCTTTTAAAATACGACTATCTCATTTACGATGCACTGTTCCTTCTTTACTGCATCCCTCGCTCCCTCACATTGACGAATTCACACAGAAATTGCGTCGCGATGAAATACTATGGGTTCTAAGACTTCTCCTTCTAATTCCAGAAACGTTCCGAAGGAAACGACTGTATTTTCTTTTGGGATACGAGTATCTCCTTTACGATGCAGTATTCCTTCTTTACTGCATCCCTCGCCCCCTCACATTGACGAATTCACACAGAAATTGCGTCGCAATGAAATACTATGGGTTCTATGACATCTCCTCCTAAATCGAGTAAGGGCTGTATGGGAACGACACTTATTTTCTTTTGGGATACGACTATCTGGTTTCCGATGCACTATTCCTTCTTCACTGCATCCCTCGCTCCCTCACATTGACGAATTAACACAGAAATTGCGTCGCTATGAAAAACTATAGGTGCTATGACTTCACCTTCTTAATCTAGTAACGTTGCTATGGATACGACAGAATTTTCATTTGGGTTAATACTATCTCCTTTCAGATGCACCATTCCATCTTTACTGCATCCCTCGCTCCCACACATTGACGAATTAACACAGAAATTGCGTAGCTATGAACTACTATGGGTTCTATGTCTTCTCCTTCTAAATCGACTAACGTTTGTATGGAAAGGACAGGATTTGCTTTTGGCATACGAGTATCTCTTTCCGAAGCACTATTCCTTCTTCACTGCATCCCTCGCTCCCTCACATTGACGAATTCACACAGAAATTGTGTCGCTATGAAATGCTATGGGTACTATGACACCTCCTTCTAAATCGAGTATTGCTTCTATGGAAACGGCTGGATTTTCTTTTGGGATACGAGTATCTCCTCTCCGATGCACTATTCCTTCTTTACTGCATCCCTCGCTCCCTCACATTGACGAATTAACACAGAAATTGCGTCGCTATGAAATACTTTGAGGTCTATGACTTTTCCTTCTAAATCGACTAACGTTTGTATGGAAACGACAGGATTTTCTTTTGGGATACGAGTATCTCCTTTCCGATGCACTATTCCTTCTTTACTGCATCCCTCGCTCCCTCACATTGACGAATTAACACAGAAATTGCGTCGCTATGAAATACTATGTGTTCTATGACATCTCATTCTAAATCCCGTAACGGTTCTATGGAAACGACAGGCATTTCCTTTGAGATACGACTATCTCATTTCCGATGCACTATTATTTCTTTACTGCATCCCTCGCTCCCTCATATGGACGAATTAACACAGAAATTGCGGCGCTATGAAATACTGTGCGTTCTATGGCTTCTCCATCTAAATCGAGTAACGTTACTATGGAAACGACAGGATTTTGTTTTGGGATACGACTATCTCCATTACGATGCACTATTCCTTGTTTACTGAATCCCACGGTCCCTCACATTGCCGAATTAACACAGAAATTGCGTAGCTATGAAATACTATGGGTTGTATGACTTCTTCTTCTAAATCGAGTAATGTTTCTGTGGAAACGGCAGGATTTTCTTTTCGGATACGAGTATCTCCTTTCCGATGCACTATTCCTTCTTTACTGCATCCTTCCCTCCCTCACATTGACGAATTAACACAGATATTGCGTCGTTCTGAAATATAATGTGTTCTATGACTTCTCCATCTAAAGCGACTAACATTTCTATGGAAACGATAGGATTTTCTTCTGGGGTACGTCTATCTCCTCTCCGATGCGCCATTCCTTGTTTACTCCATCCCTCGCTTCCTCACATTAACGTATAACACTGAAATTGCGTCGCTGTGCAACACTATGGATTCTATGACTTCTCCTTCTAAATCGAGCACCGTTTCTATTGAAACGACAGGATTTACTTTTGGGATACTTGTTTCTCCTTTCCGATGCTCTATTTTTCCTTTACTGCATCCCTCGCTCCCTTCACATTGACGAATTCACACAGAAATTGCGTCGCTATGAAACACTATGGATTCTATGACTTCTCCTTCTAAATCGAGTAACGTTTCTATGGGAACGACGAGACTTTCTTTTGGGATACGACTATCTCCTTTCCGATGCACTATTCCTACTTTACTGCATCCCTCGGCCCCTCACATTGACGAAATAACACAGACATTGCGTCGCTATGAAATACTATGGGTTCTATGACACCTCCTTCTAAATCGAGTAATGTGTCTATGGAAGCGGCAGGATTTTCTTTTGGGATACGAATATCTCCTTACCGATGCACTATCCCTTCTTTACTGCATCCCTCGCTCCCTGACATTGACGAATTAACACAGAAATTGCGTCGCTATGAAATACTATGGTGTCTATGACTTCTCCTTCTAAATCGACTAACGTTTCTATGGAAACGACAGGATTTTCTTTTGGGATACGACTATCCGTTGCCGTTGCACTATTACTTCTTTACTGCATCCCTCGCTCCCTCACATTGACGAATTACCACAGAAATTGCGTCGCTATGAAATACTATGCGTTCTATGGCTTCTCATTCTAAACTGAGTAACGTTTCTATGCAAAAGACAGGATTTCCTTATGGGATACGACTATTTCCTTTTCGATGCACTGTTCCTTCTTTACTGCATCCTTCGCGAATAAACACAGAAATTGCGTCGCTGTGAAATACTATGTGTTCTATGATTTCTCCTTCTAAATCGAGTAACGTTTCTATGGAAAGGACTGTATTTTCTTTTGGGACACGAGAATCCCCTTTCCGGTGCACCATTCCCACTTTACTGCATCCCTTGCTCCCTCACATTGACGATATAACACGGAAATTGCGTAGCTATGATATACTATGGGTTCTATGACACCTCCTTCTAATTCCAGAAACGCTCCGAAGGAAACGACTGTATTTTCTTGGGATACGAGTATCTCCTTTACGATGCACTATTCCTTCTTTACTGCATCCCTCGCTCCCTCACATTGACGAATTCACACAGAAATTGCGTCGCTATGAAATACTATGGGTTCTATAACATCTACTTCTAATTCGCGTAACGTTGCTATGCAAACGACAGGATTTTCTTTTGGGATAATGCTATCTCCTTTCAGATGCACCATTCCATCTTTACTGCATCCCTCGCTCCCTCACATTGATGAATTAATACAGAAATTGCGTAGCTATGAAATACTATGTGTTCTATGACTTCTCCTTCTAAATCGACTAACGTTTGTATGGAAACGACAGGATTTGCTTTTGGGATACGAGTATCTCTTTCCGATGCACTATTCCTTCTTTACTGCATCCCTCGCTCCCTCACATCGACGAATTAACACAGAAATTGCGTCGCTATGAAATACTATGGGTTTTATGACATCTCCTTCTAAATCGAGTAACGTTTCTATGGAAACGACAGCATTTTCTTTTGGGATACGACTATCTCCTTTCCGATGCACTAATCCTTCTTTACTGCATCCCTCGCTACCTCACATTGACGAATTAACCCAGAAATTTCGTCGCTATGAAACTCTGTGGGTTCTATGACATCTCCTTCTAAATCGAGTAATGTTTCTGTGGAAACGGCAGTGTTTTGTTTTGGGATACGAGTTACGCCTTTCCGATGCACTATTCCTTCTTTACTGCGTCCCTCGCTCCCTCACATTGATGAATTTACACAGACATTGCGTCGCTATGAAATACTATGGGTTCTATGACTTCTCCTTCAAAATCGAGTTACGTTTCTATAGTAACGACAGGATTTTCTTTTGGGATACGAGTATCTCATTTCCGATGCACTACTCTTTCTTTACAGCATCCCTCGGTCACTTACATTGACGAATAAACACAAAAATTTCGTCGCTATGAAAACTATGCGTTCTATGACATCTCCTTCTAAATCGTGAAACGTTTTTATGGAAACGACAGGATTTTATTTTCGGATACGAGTATATCCTTTCCGATGCACTATTCCTTCTTTACTGCGAATCTCGCTCCTTCACATTGACCAATTAATACAGACATTGCGTCGCTATGAAATACTATGGGTTCTATGATATCTCCTTCTGAGTCGAGTAACGTTTCTATGGAAACGACAGGATTTTCTTTCTTTTGGGATACGAGTATCTCCTTTCCGATGCACTATTCCTCGTTTACTGCATTCCTCACGCACTGACATTGACGATTTAACACAAATATCGCGTCGCTATGAAATACTGTGGGATCTATGACTTCTCCTTGTAAATCGAGTAAAGTTTGTATGGAAACGACAGGATTTTCTTTTGGGATACGAGTATCTCCTTTCCGATGCACTATTCCATCTTTACTGCATCCCTCGCTTCCTCACATTGACAAAATAACACAGAAATTTCAGCGCTACGAAATACTATGGGTTCTATGACATTTCCTTCTAAATCGTAAAACGTTTTTATGGAAACGACAGGATTTTATTGTCGGATACGAGTATTTCCCCCCCATGAACCATGGACCTTGCCGTTGGTGGGGAGGCTTGCGTGCCTCAGCGATACAGATAGCCGTGCCGTAGGTGCAACCACAACGGAGGGGTATCTGTTGAGAGGCCAGACAAACGTGTGGTTCCTGAAGAGGGGCAGCAGCCTTTTCAGTAGCTGCAAGGGCAACAGTCTGGATGATTGACTGATCTGGCCTTGTAACAATAACCAAAACGGCCTTGCTGTGCTGGTACTGCGAACGGCTGAAAGCAAGGGGAAACTACAGCCGTAATTTTTCCCGAGGGCATGCAGCTTTACTGTATGATTACATGATGATGGCGTCCTCTTGGGTAAAATACTCCGGAGGTAAAATAGTCCCCCATTCGGATCTCCGGGCGGGGACTACTCAAGAGGATGTCGTTATCAGGAGAAAGAAAACTGGCGTTCTACGGATCGGAGCATGGAATGTCAGATCCCTTAATCGGGCAGGTAGGTTTGAAAATTTAAAAAGGGAAATGGATAGGTTAAAGTTAGATATAGTGGGAATTAGTGAAGTTCGGTGGCAGGAGGAACAAGACTTCTGGTCAGGTGACTACAGGGTTATAAACACAAAATCAAATAGGGGTAATGCAGGAGTAGGTTTAATAATGAATAGGAAAATAGGAATGCGGGTAAGCTACTACAAACAGCATAGTGAACGCATTATTGTGGCCAAGATAGATACGAAGCCCACACCTACTACAGTAGTACAAGTTTATATGCCAACTAGCTCTGCAGATGACGAAGAAATTGAAGAAATGTATGATGAAATAAAAGAAATTATTCAGATTGAGAAGGGAGACGAAAATTTAATAGTCATGGGTGACTGGAATTCGAGTGTAGGAAAAGGGAGAGAAGGAAACATAGTAGGTGAATATGGATTGGGGGACAGAAATGAAAGAGGAAGCCGCCTGGTAGAATTTTGCACAGAGCACAACATAATCATAACTAACACTTGGTTTAAGGATCATGAAAGAAGGTTGTATACATGGAAGAACCCTGGAGATACTAAAAGGTATCAGATAGATTATATAATGGTAAGACAGAGATTTAGGAACCAGGTTTTAAATTGTAAGACATTTCCAGGGGCAGATGTGGACTCTGACCACAATCTATTGGTTATGACCTGTAGATTAAAACTGAAGAAACTGCAAAAAGGTGGGAATTTAAGGAGATGGGACCTGGATAAACTAAAAGAACCAGAGGTTGTACAGAGATTCAGGGAGAGCATAAGGGAGCAATTGACAGGAATGGGGGAAATAAATACAGTAGAAGAAGAATGGGTAGCTTTGAGGGATGAAGTAGTGAAGGCAGCAGAGGATCAAGTAGGTAAAAAGACGAGGGCTAGTAGAAATCCTTGGGTAACAGAAGAAATATTGAATTTAATTGATGAAAGGAGAAAATATAAAAATGCAGTAAGTGAAACAGGCAAAAAGGAATACAAACGTCTCAAAAATGAGATCGACAGGAAGTGCAAAATGGCTAAGCAGGGATGGCTAGAGGACAGATGTAAGGATGTAGAGGCCTATCTCACTAGGGGTAGGATAGATACCGCCTACAGGAAAATTAAAGAGACCTTTGGAGATAAGAGAACGACTTGTATGAATATCAAGAGCTCAGATGGAAACCCAGTTCTAAGCAAAGAAGGGAAAGCAGAAAGGTGGAAGGAGTATATAGAGGGTCTATACAAGGGCGATGTACTTGAGGACAATATTATGGAAATGGAAGAGGATGTAGATGAAGATGAAATGGGAGATATGATACTGCGTGAAGAGTTTGACAGAGCACTGAAAGACCTGAGTCGAAACAAGGCCCCCGGAGTAGACAATATTCCATTGGAACTACTGACGGCCTTGGGAGAGCCAGTTCTGACAAAACTCTACCATCTGGTGAGCAAGGTGTATGAAACAGGTGAAATACCCTCCGACTTCAAGAAGAATATAATAATTCCAATCCCAAAGAAAGCAGGTGTTGACAGATGTGAAAATTACCGAACTATCAGCTTAATAAGTCACAGCTGCAAAATACTAACACGAATTCTTTACAGACGAATGGAAAAACTAGTAGAAGCCAACCTCGGGGAAGATCAGTTTGGATTCCGTAGAAACACTGGAACACGTGAGGCAATACTGACCTTACGACTTATCTTAGAAGAAAGATTAAGGAAAGGCAAATCTACGTTTCTAGCATTTGTAGACTTAGAGAAAGCTTTTGACAATGTTGACTGGAATACGCTCTTTCAAATTCTAAAGGTGGCCGGGGTAAAATACAGGGAGCGAAAGGCTATTTACAATTTGTACAGAAACCAGATGGCAGTTATAAGAGTCGAGGGACATGAAAGGGAAGCAGTGGTTGGGAAGGGAGTAAGACAGGGTTGTAGCCTGTCCCCGATGTTGTTCAATCTGTATATTGAGCAAGCAGTAAAGGAAACAAAAGAAAAATTCGGAGTAGGTATTAAAATTCATGGAGAAGAAATAAAAGCTTTGAGGTTTGCCGATGACATTGTAATTCTGTCAGAGACAGTAAAGGACTTGGAAGAGCAGTTGAATGGAATGGACAGTGTCTTGAAAGGAGGATATAAGATGAACATCAACAAAAGCAAAACAAGGATAATGGAATGTAGTCTAATTAAGTCGGGTGATGCTGAGGGAATTAGATTAGGAAATGAGGCACTTAAAGTAGTAAAGGAGTTTTGCTATTTGGGGAGCAAAATAACTGATGATGGTCGAAGTAGAGAGGATATAAAATGTAGGCTGGCAATGGCAAGGAAAGCGTTTCTGAAGAAGAGAAATTTGTTAACATCCAGTATTGATTTAAGTGTCAGGAAGTCATTTCTGAAAGTATTCGTATGGAGTGTAGCCATGTATGGAAGTGAAACATGGACGATAAATAGTTTGGACAAGAAGAGAATAGAAGCTTTCGAAATGTGGTGCTACAGAAGAATGCTGAAGATTAGATGGGTAGATCACATAACTAATGAGGGAGTATTGAATAGGATTGGGGAGAAGAGAAGTTTGTGGCACAACTTGACCAGAAGAAGGGATCGGTTGGTAGGACATGTTCTGAGGCATCAAGGGATCACCAATTTAGTATTGGAGGGCAGCGTGGAGGGTAAAAATCGTAGGGGGAGACCAAGAGATGAATACACTAAGCAGATTCAGAAGGATGTAGGTTGCAGTAGGTACTGGGAGATGAAAAAGCTTGCACAGGATAGAGTAGCATGGAGAGCTGCATCAAACCAGTCTCAGGACTGAAGACCACAATAACAACAACGAGTATTTCCTTTCCGATGCACTATACCTTCTATACTGCGAATCTCGCACCTTCACATTGACGAATTACCACAGACATTGCGTCGCTATGAAATACTATGGGTTCTATGACATCTCCTTCTGAGTCGAGTAACGTTTCTATGGAAACGACGGGATTTTCTTTTGGGATACTAGTATCTCCTTTCCGATGCACTGTTTCTCCTTTACTGCATTCCTCACGCACTCACATTGACGAATTAACACAGAAATCACGTCGCTATGAAATACTATGCTTTCTATGACGTCTCCTTCTAAATCGTGTGATGTTTCTATGGAAACGGCAGGATTCTTTTTTGGGATACGAGTATGTCTTTTCCGATGCACTATTCCTTCATTACTGAATCCATCCCTCCCTCTCATTGACAAATTAACACAGAAATTGCTTCGTAATGAAATACAATGTGTTCTATGACATCTCCTTCTAAATCGAGTAACGTTTCTATGGAAACGGTAGTATTTTCTTTTGGGATACGACGACCTCCATTACGATGCACGATTCCTTGTTTACTGCATCCCTCGCTTCCTCACATTAACGAATTAACACTGAAATTGCGTCGCTATGAAATACTATTGGTTCTAAGACTTCTCCTTCTAAATCCAGTGACGTTTCTGAGGAAACGACTGTATTTTCTTTTGGGATGCGAGTATCTCCTTTACGATGCACTATTCCTTCCTTACTGCAACCCTCGCTCACTCACAATGACGAATTAACACAGAAATTGCGTCGCTATGAAATACTATGGGTTTTATGACATCTCCTTCTAAATCGAGTTACATTTCTTTGGAAACGACATGATTTTCTTTTGTGTCACGAGTATCTCCTTTCCGATGCATTATTCCTTCTTTACTGCATCCCTCGCTCCCTCACATTGACGAATCAACACAGATATTGCGTCGCTATGAAACGCAATGGGTTCTATGGCTTCTCCCTCTAAATCGAGTAACGTTACTATGGAAACGACAGGATTTTCTTTTGGGATACGAGTATCTCCTTTACGATGCACTATTCCTTCATTACTGCAACCCTCGCTCCCTCACATTGACGAATTAACACAGAAATTACGTAGCTATAAAATACTATGGGTTCTATGACTTCTCCTTCTAAATCGACTAACGTTTGTATGGAAACGACAGGATTTGCTTTTGGGATACGAGTATCTCTTTCCGATGCACTACTCCTTCTTTACTGCATCCCTCGCTCCCTCACATTGACGAATTAACACAGAAATTGCGTCGCTATGAAATACTATGGGTTTTATGGCATCTCCTTCTAAATCGAGTAACGTTTCTATGGAAACGACAGTATTTTTTTTGGGATACGAGTATCTCCTTTACGATACACTATGTTTTCTTTATTGTATCCCTCGCTCCCTCACATTGACGAATTCACACAGAAATTGCGTCGCTATGAAATACTATGGGTTCTATGACTTCTCCTTCTAAAGCGGGTAACGTTTCTATGGAAACGACTGTATTTTCTTTTGGGATACGAGTATCTCTTTTACGACGCACTATCCTTCATTACTGCAACACTCGCTCCCTCACATTGACGAATTAACACAGACATTGCGTCGCTATGAAATACGATGGGTTTTATGGCATCTCATTCTAAATTGAGTAACGTTTCTATGGAAACGACAGCATTTTCTTTTGGGATACGACTATCTCGTTTCCGATGCACTATTCCTTCTTTACTGCATAACTCGCTACCTCACATTGACAAATTAACCCAGAAATATCGTCGCTATGAAATTCTGTGGGTTCTATGACATCTCCTTCTAAATCGAGTAATGTTTCTGTGGAAACGGCAGTGTTTTCTTTTGGGATACGAGTTACGCCTTTCCGATGCACTATTCCTTCTTTACTTCATCCCTCGCTCCCTCACATTGATGAATTTACACAGTAATTGCGTCGCTATGAAATACTATGGGATCTGTGACTTCTCCTTCAAAATCGAGTTACGTTTCTATAGTAACGACTGGATTTTCTTTTGGGATACGAGTATCTCCTTTCCGATGCACTATTCCTCCTTTACTGCATTCCTCACGCACTGACATTGACGAATTAACACAAATATCGCGTCGCTATGAAATACTGTGGGATCTATGACTTCTCCTTGTAAATCGAGTAACGTTTGTATGGAAACGTCAGGATTTTCTATAGGGATACGAGTATCTCCTTTCCGATGCACTATTCCATCTTTACAGCATCCCTCGCTCCCTCACATTGACAAAATAACACAGAAATTTCAGCGCTACGAAATACAATGGGTTCTATGACATTTCCTTCTAAATCGTGAAACGTTTCTATGGAAACGACGGGATTTTCTTTTGGGATACTAGTATCTCCTTTCCGATACACTGTTCCTCCTTTACTGCATTCCTCACGCACTCACATTGACGAATTAACACAGAACTCACGTCGCTATGAATTACTATGAGGTCTATGACTTTTCCTTCTATATCGACTAACGTTTGTATGGAAACGACAGGATTTTCTTTTGGGATATGAGTATCTCCTTTCCGATGCACTATTCCTTCTTTACTGCATCCCTCGCTCCCTCACATTAACGAATTAACACAGAAATTGTGTCGCTATGAAATACTATGCTTTCTATGACGTCTCCTTCTAAATCGTGTGATGTTTCTATGGAAACGGCATGATTCTTTTTGTGATACGAGTATCTCTTTTCCGATGCACTATTCCTTTATTACTGAATCCTTCCCTCCCTCTCATTGACGAATTAACACAGAAATTGCTTCGTGATGAAATACAATGTGTTCTATGACATCTCCTTCTAAATCGAGTAACGTTTCTATGGAAACGGTAGTATTTTCTTTTGGGATACGACGATCTCCATTACGATGCACGATTCCTTGTGTACTGCATCCCTCGCTTCCTCACATTAACGAATTAACACTGAAATTGAGTCGCTATGAAATACTATGGGTTCTAAGACTTCTCCTTCTAAATCCAGTGACGTTTCTAAGGAAATGACTGTATTTTCTTTTGGGATACGAGAATCTCCTTTACGATGCACTATTCCTTCATTACTGCAACCCTCGCACACTCACATTGACGAATTAACACAGAAATTGCGTCGCTATGAAATACAATGGGTTTTATGACATCTCCTTCTAAATCGAGTAAAGTTTCTATGGAAACGACAGCATTTTCTTTTGGGATACGACTATCTCCTTTCCGATGCACTATTCCTTCTTTATTGCATCCCTCGCTCCCTCACATTGACGATTTGACACAGGAATTGCGTCGCTATGAAATGCTACTGCTTCCATCACTTCTCCTTCTAAATCGAGTGACGTTTCTGTAGAAACGACAGGATTTTCTTTTGGGATACGAGTATCTGCTTTCCGGTGCACTATTCCTTCTTTACTACGTCTCTCGCTCCCTCACATTGACAAAATAACACAGAAATTGCGGCGCTATGAAATGCTATATGTTCTATGACATCTACTTCTAAATCGTGAAACGTTTTTATGGAAACGACAGGATTTTATCTTCGGATACGAATATTTCCTTTCCGATGCACTATTCCTTCTTTACTGCGTACCTCGCTCCTTCACATAGACGAATTACCACAGACATTGCGTTGCTATGAAATACTGTGGGTTCCATGACATCTCTTCCTGAGTCGAGTAACGTTTCTATGGAAACGACAGGATTTTCTTTGGGGTACGAGTATCTCCTTTCCGATGCAATATTTCTCCTTTACTGCATTCCTCACGCTCTCACATTGACGAACTAACACAGAAATTGCGTAGCTATGAAATACTGTGAGGTCTATGACTTCTGCTTCTAAATCGAGTAACGATTCTATGCAAAAGACAGGATGTTCTTTTGGGTTACGACTATCTCCGTTCCGATGCACTATTCCTTCTTTACTGCTTCCCTGGCGCCCTCACATTGACGAATTAACACAGTAATTGCGCCGCTGTGAAAAACTATGGGTTCTATGAACTCTCCTTCTAAATCGAGTAACGTTTCTATGGAAACGACAGTATTTACTTTTAAGATAGGAATTTTTCTTTCCCGATGCACTATTCCTTCTCTACAGCATTCCTCGCTCACTCACATTGACGAATTAGGACAGAAATTGCGTCGCTATGAAATACGTTGGATTCTATGACTTCTCCTTCTAAATCGAGTAATGTTAATATGGAAACGAGAGGATATTCCTTTGTGTTACGACTATCTCCTTTCCTTTGCATTATTCCTACTTTACCGCATCCCTCGCTCCCTCACATTGACGAATTAACACAGAAATTGCGTCGCCATGAAAAACTATGGGTTCTATGACATCTCCTTCTGAATCGAGTCACGGTTCTATGGAAACGACAGGAATTTCTTTTGGGATACGAGTATCTCCTTTACGATGCACTATTCCTTCTTTACTGAATTCCTTGCGCTCTCACATTGACGAATTAACATAGACATGGCGTCGCTATGAAATACTATGCATTCCACGACACCTCCTTCTGAATCGAGTAACGTTTCAATGGAAACGACAGGATTTTCTATTGGGATACGAGTATCTCCTTTCCGATGCACTATTCCATCTTTACTGCATCCCTCGCTCCCTCACATTGACAAAATAACACAGAAATTTCAGCGCTACGAAATACTATGGGTTCTATGACATTTCCTTCTAAATCGTAAAACGTTTTTATGGAAACGACAGGATTTTATTGTCGGATACAAGTATTACCTTTCCGATGCACTATACCTTCTATACTGCGAATCTCGCACCTTCACATTGACGAATTACCACAGACATTGCGTCGCTATGAAATAGTATGGGTTCTATGACATCTCCTTCTGAGTCGAGTAACGTTTCTATGGAAACGACGGGATTTTCTTTTGGGATACTAGTATCTCCTTTCCGATGCACTGTTTCTCCTTTACTGCATTCCTCACGCACTCACATTGACGAATTAACACAGAAATCACGTCGCTATGAAATACTATGCTTTCTATGACGTCTCCTTCTAAATCGTGTGATGTTTCTATGGAAACGGCAGGATTCTTTTTTGGGATACGAGTATGTCTTTTCCGATGCACTATTCCTTCATTACTGAATCCATCCCTCCCTCTCATTGACAAATTAACACAGAACTTGCTTCGTAATGAAATACAATGTGTTCTATGACATCTCCTTCTAAATCGAGTAACGTTTCTATGGAAACGGTAGTATTTTCTTTTGGGATACGACGACCTCCATTACGATGCACGATTCCTTGTTTACTGCATCCCTCGCTTCCTCACATTACCGAATTAACACTGAAATTGCGTCGCTATGAAATACTATTGGTTCTAAGACTTCTCCTTCTAAATCCAGTGACGTTTCTGAGGAAACGACTGTATTTTCTTTTGGGATGCGAGTATCTCCTTTACGATGCACTATTCCTTCCTTACTGCAACCCTCGCTCACTCACAATGACGAATTAACACAGAAATTGCGTCGCTATGAAATACTATGGGTTTTATGACATCTCCTTCTAAATCGAGTTACATTTCTTTGGAAACGACATGATTTTCTTTTGTGTCTCGAGTATCTCCTTTCCGATGCATTATTCCTTCTTTACTGCATCCCTCGCTCCCTCACATTGACGAATCAACACAGATATTGCGTCGCTATGAAACGCAATGGGTTCTATGGCTTCTCCTTCTAAATCGAGTAACGTTACTATGGAAACGACAGGATTTTCTTTTGGGATACGAGTATCTCCTTTAGGATGCACTATTCCTTTATTACTGCAACCCTCGCTCCCTCACATTGACGAATTAACACAGAAATTACGTAGCTACAAAATACTATGGGTTCTATGACTTCTCCTTCTAAATCGACTAACGTTTGTATGGAAACGACAGGATTTGCTTTTGGGATACGAGTATCTCTTTCCGATGCACTACTCCTTCTTTACTGCATCCCTCGCTCCCTCACATTGACGAATTAACACAGAAATTGCGTCGCTATGAAAAACTATGAGTTTTATGACATCTCCTTCTAAATCGAGTAACGTTTCTATGGAAACGACAGTATTTTTTTTGGGATACGAGTATCTCCTTTACGATACACTATGTTTTCTTTATTGTATCCCTCGCTCCCTCACATTGACGAATTCACACAGAAATTGCGTCGCTATGAAATACTATGGGTTCTATGAGTTCTCCTTCTAAAGCGGGTAACGTTTCTATGGAAACGACTGTATTTTCTTTGGGATACGAGTATCTCTTTTACGACGCACTATCCTTCATTACTGCAACCCTCGCTCCCTCACATTGACGAATTAACACAGACATTGCGTCGCTATGAAATACGATGGGTTTTATGGCATCTCCTTCTAAATTGAGTAACGTTTCTATGGAAACGACAGCATTTTCTTTTGGGATACGACTATCTCGTTTCCGATGCACTATTCCTTCTTTACTGCATAACTCGCTACCTCACATTGACAAATTAACCCAGAAATTTCGTCGCTATGAAATTCTGTGGGTTCTATGACATCTCCTTCTAAATCGAGTAATGTTTCTGTGGAAACGGCAGTGTTTTCTTTTGGGATACGAGTTACGCCTTTCCGATGCACTATTCCTTCTTTACTTCATCCCTCGCTCCCTCACATTGATGAATTTACACAGTAATTGCGTCGCTATGAAATACTATGGGATCTATGACTTCTCCTTCAAAATCGAGTTACGTTTCTATAGTAACGACTGGATTTTCTTTTGGGATACGAGTATCTCATTTCCGATGCACTATTCTTTCTTTACAGCATCCCTCGGTCACTTACATTGACGAATAAACACAAAAATTTCGTCGCTATGAAAACTATGCGTTCTATGACATCTCCTTCTAAATCGTGAAACGTTTTTATGGAAACGACAGGATTTTATTTTCGGATACGAGTATATCCTTTCCGATGCACTATTCCTTCTTTACTGCGAATCTCGCTCGTTCACATTGACCAATTACCACAGACAATGCGTCGCTATGAAATACTATGGGTTCTATGATATCTCCTTCTGAGTCGAGTAACGTTTCTATGGAAACGACAGGATTTTCTTTTGGGATACGAGTATCTCCTTTCCGATGCACTATTCCTCCTTTACTGCATTCCTCACGCACTGACATTGACGAATTAACACAAATATCGCGTCGCTATGAAATACTGTGGGATCTATGACTTCTCCTTGTAAATCGAGTAGCGTTTGTATGGAAACGTCAGGATTTTCTATAGGGATTCGAGTATCTCCTTTCCGATGCACTATTCCATCTTTACAGCATCCCTCGCTCCCTCACATTGACAAAATAACACAGAAATTTCAGCGCTACGAAATACTATGGGTTCTATGACATTTCCTTCTAAATCGTGAAACGTTTCTATGGAAACGACGGGATTTTCTTTTGGGATACTAGTATCTCCTTTCCGATACACTGTTCCTCCTTTACTGCATTCCTCACGCACTCACATTGACGAATTAACACAGAACTCACGTCGCTATGAATTACTATGAGGTCTATGACTTTTCCTTCTATATCGACTAACGTTTGTATGGAAACGACAGGATTTTCTTTTGGGATATGAGTATCTCCTTTCCGATGCACTATTCCTTCTTTACTGCATCCCTCGCTCCCTCACATTAACGAATTAACACAGAAATTGTGTCGCTATGAAATACTATGCTTTCTATGACGTCTCCTTCTAAATCGTGTGATGTTTCTATGGAAACGGCATGATTCTTTTTGTGATACGAGTATCTCTTTTCCGATGCACTATTCCTTTATTACTGAATCCTTCCCTCCCTCTCATTGACGAATTAACACAGAAATTGCTTCGTAATGAAATACAATGTGTTCTATGACATCTCCTTCTAAATCGAGTAACGTTTCTATGGAAACGGTAGTATTTTCTTTTGGGATACGACGATCTCCATTACGATGCACGATTCCTTGTGTACTGCATCCCTCGCTTCCTCACATTAACGAATTAACACTGAAATTGAGTCGCTATGAAATACTATGGGTTCTAAGACTTCTCCTTCTAAATCCAGTGACGTTTCTAAGGAAATGACTGTATTTTCTTTTGGGATACGAGAATCTCCTTTACGATGCACTATTCCTTCATTACTGCAACCCTCGCACACTCACATTGACGAATTAACACAGAAATTGCGTCGCTATGAAATACAATGGGTTTTATGACATCTCCTTCTAAATCGAGTAAAGTTTCTATGGAAACGACAGCATTTTCTTTTGGGATACGACTATCTCCTTTCCGATGCACTATTCCTTCTTTATTGCATCCCTCGCTCCCTCACATTGACGATTTGACACAGGAATTGCGTCGCTATGAAATGCTACTGCTTCCATCACTTCTCCTTCTAAATCGAGTGACGTTTCTGTAGAAACGACAGCATTTTCTTTTGGGATACGACTATCTCCTTTCCGATGAACTATTCCTTCTTTACTGCATCCCTCGCTACCCCACATTGACGAATTAACACAGAAATTTCGGCGCTATGAAATACTGTGGGTTCTATGACATCTCCTTCTAAATCGAGTTACATTTCTTTGGAGACGACATGATTTTCTTTTGTGACACGAGTATCCCTTTCCGATGCACTATTCCTTCTTTACGGCATCCCTCGCTCCCTCACATTGACGAATCAACACAGATATTGCGTCGCTATGAAACACAATGGGTTCTATGGCTTCTCCATCTAAATCGAGTAACGTTACTATGGAAACGAAAGGATTTTCTTTTGGGATACGACTATCTCCTATACAATGCACTATTCCTTGTTTACTACATCCCTCCCTTCTTCTCAATAACAATTTAACACTGAAATTGAGTCGCTATGAAATACTATGGCTTCTAAGACTTTTCCTACTAAATCGAGTAACGTTTCTATGGAAACGACTGTATTTTCTTTTGGGATACGAGTATCTCCTTTACGATGCACTATTCCTTCATTACTGCAACCCTCGCTCCTTCACATTGACGAATTAACACAGAAATTGCGTCGCTATGAAATACTATGGGTTTTATGACATCTCCTTCTAAATCGAGTAACGTGTCTGTGGAAACGAGAGGATTTTCTTTTGGGATACGACTATCTCCTTTCCGATGCACTATTCCTTCTTTATTGCATCCCTCGCTCCCTCACATTGACGAATTGACACAGGAATTGCGTCGCTATGAAATACTACTGCTTCCATCACTTCTCCTTCTAAATCGAGTTACGTTTCTATAGAAACGACAGGATTTTCTTTGGGGTACGTGTATCTCCTATCCGATGCACTATTTCTCCTTTACTGCATTCCTCCCGCTCTCACATTGACGAACTAACACAGAAATTGCGTAGCTATGAAATACTGTGGGGTCTATGACTTATGTTTCTAAATCGAGTAACGATTCTATGCAAAAGACAGGTTGTTCTTTTGGGTTACGACTATCTCCGTTTCGATGCACTATTCCTTCTTTACTGCATCCCTGGCGCCCTCACATTGACGAATTAACACAGTAAATGCGCCGCTATGAAAAACTATGGGTTCTATGAACTCTCCTTCTAAATCGAGTAACGTTTCTATGGAAACGACAGTATTTACTTTTGAGATAGGAATTTTTCTTTCCCGATGCACTATTCCTTCTTTACAGCATCCCTCGCTCCCTCACATTGACGAATTAACACAGAAATTGCGGCGCTATGAAATGCAATGGGTTCTATGACACCTCCTTGTAAATCGTGTAACGTTTTTATGGAAACGACAGGATTTTCTTTTAGGTACGAGTATTTCCTTTCCGATGCACTATTCCTTCTTTACTGCATACTTCGCTCCCTCACGTTGACGAATTAACACAGAAATTGCGTCTCCATAAAAAACTATGGGTTCTATGACATCTCCTTCTGAATCGAGTCACGTTTCTCAGGAAACGACAGGAATTTCTTTTGGGATACGAGTATCTCCTTTACGATGCACTATACCTTCTTTACTGCATCCCTCGCTCCCTCACATTGACGAATTAACACTGAAATTGCGTCGCTATGAAAAACTATCGGTTCTGTGACATCTCCTTCTAAATCGAGTAACTTTTCTATGGAAACGAAAGGAGTTTCCTTTGGGATTCGACTATCTCCATTCCGATGCTTTATTCCTTCTGTACTGCATTCCTCGCCCCCACGCATTGATGAATTAACACAGATATTGCGCTGCTATGAAATCCTATGGTTTCTATGACTTCTCCTTATAAGTGGGTAACGTTTTTATGGAAACGACACGATTTTCTTTTGGGATACGAGTATGTCCTCTCCGATGCACTATTCCTTCTTTACTACACCCCTCCCTCCCTCACAGTGACGAATTAACGCAGAAATTACGTCACTATGAAATACTATGTGTTCTATGACTTCTCCTTCTAAATCGAGTAACGTTTCTATGGAAACGACAGGATTTTCATTTGGTAAACGTTTATCTTCTTTCCGTTGCACTATTCCTTCTTTACTGCATCCCACGCGCCTCACATCGACGAATTAATACTGACATTGAGTCGCTATGAAAATCTATGGGTTCTATGACTTCTCCTTTAAAATCGAGTAACGTTTCTATGGAAACGAGAGGATTATCTTTTGGGATACGACTATCTCCTTTCCGATGCACGATTCCTCCTTTACTGCATACCTCGGTCCTTCACATTGACGAATAAACAAAGACATTGCGTCGCTATGAAATACTATGGGCTCTATGACATCTCCTTCAAAATCGAGTAACGTTCGTTTCTAAACGACAGGATTTTATTTTGGGATACGATTATCTCCTTTCCGATGCACTATTCCTCCTTGACTACATTCCACGCGCACTAACATTGACGAATTAACACAGAAATTGCGTCGCTATGAAATACTATGTGTTCCTTGACTTCTCCTTCTAAATCGTGCAACGCTTCTACGGAAACGACAGGATTTTCCTTTGGGATACGACTATCTCCTTTCCGGTGCACTATTCCTTCTTTACTGCATCCCTCGCTCCCTCTCATTGACGAATTGACACAGAAATTGCGTCGCTGTGAAATACTACTGCTTCCATTACTTCTCCTTCTAAATCGAGTTACGTTTCTATAGAAACGACAGGATTTTCTTTTGGGATACGAGTATCTCATTTCCGATGAACTATTCCTTCTTTACTGCATCCCTCGCTACCTCACATTGACGAATTAACACAGAAAATTCGTCGCTATGAAATACTGTAGGTTTTATGACATCTCCTTCTAAATCGAGTTACATTTCTTTGGAGACGACATGATTTTCTTTTGTGACACGAGTATCCCTTTCCGATGCACTATTCCTTCTTTACTGCATCCCCCGCTCCCTCACATTGACGAATCAACACAGATATTGCGTCGCTATGAAACACAATGGGTTCTATGGCTTCTCCTTCTAAATCGTGTAACGATACTATGGAAACGAAAGGATTTTCTTTTGGGATACGACTATCTCTTATACAATGCACTATTCCTTGTTTACTGCATCCCTCGCTTCCTCTCAATAACAAATTAACACTGAAATTGCGTCGCTATGAAATACTATGGCTTCTAAGACTTTTCCTACTAAATCGAGTAACGTTTCTATGGAAACGACTGTATTTTCTTTTGGGATACGAGTATCTCCTTTACGATGCACTATTCCTTCTTTACTGCATCCCTCGCTCCCTCACATTGACGAATTAACACAGAGATTGCGTGGCTATGAATTACTATGGGTTTTATGACATCTCCTTCTAAATCGAGTAACGTGTCTGTGGAAACGAGAGGATTTTCTTTTGGGATACGACTATCTCCTTTCCGATGCACTATTCCTTCTTTATTGCATCCCTCGCTCCCTCACATTGACGAATTGGCACAGGAATTGCGTCGCTATGAAATACTACTGCTTCCATCACTTCTCCTTCTAAATCGAGTTACGTTTCTATAGAAACGACAAGATTTTCTTTTGGGATACGAGTATCTCATTTCCGATGCACTATTCCTTCTTTACAGCATCCCTCGGTCACTTACATTGACGAATAAACACAAAAATTTCGTCGCTATGAAAACTATGCGTTCTATGACATCTCCTTCTAAATCGTGAAACGTTTTTATGGAAACGAAAGGATTTTATTTTCGGATACGAGTATTTCCTTTCCGATGCACTATTCCTTCTTTACTGCGAATCTCGCTCCTTCACATTGACGGTTTACCACAGACAGTGCGTCGCTATGAAATACTATGGGTTCTATGACATCTCCTTCTGAGTCGAGTAACGTTTCTATGGAAACGACTGGATTTTCTTTTGGGATACGAGTATCTCCTTTCCGACGCACTATTCCTCCTTTACTGCATTCCTCACGCACTCACATTGACGAATTAACACAGATATCGCGTCGCTATGAAATACTGTGGGATCTATGACTTCTCATTCAAAATTGAGTAACGTTTGTATGGAAACGACAGGATTTTCTTTTGGGATACGAGTATCTCCTTTCCGATGCACTATTCCTTCTTTACTGCATCCCTCGCTCCCTCACATTGACAAAACAACACAGAAATTTCAGCGCTACGAAATACTATGGGTTCTATGACAACTCCTTCTAAATCGTGAAACGTTTTTATGGAAACGACAGGATTTTATATTCGGATACGAGTATTTCCTTTCCGATGCACTATAAATTCTATACTGAGAATCTCGCTCCTTCACATTGACGAATTACCACAGACATTGCGTCGCTATGAAATACTATGGGTTCTGTGACATCTCATTCTGAGTCGAGTAACGTTTCTATGGAAACGACGGGATTTTCTTTTGGGATACGAGTATCTCCTTTCCGATGCACTATTCCTGCTTTACTGCATTCCTCACGCACTCACATTGACGAATTAACACAGAAATCACGTCGCTATGAAATACTATGAGGTCTATGACTTTTCCTTCTAAATCGACTAACGTTTGTATGGAAACGACGGGATTTTCTTTTTGGATATGAGTATCTCCTTTCCGATGCACAATTCCTTCTTTACTGCATCCCTCGTTCCCTCACATTAACGAATTAACACAGAAATTGCGTCGCTATGAAATACTATGCTTTCTATGACATCTCCTTCTAAATCGAGTGATGTTTCTATGGAAACGGCAGGATTCTTTTTGGGATACGAGTGTCTCCTTTCCGATGCACTATTCCTGCATTACTGAATCCATCCCTCCCTCTCATTGACGTATTAACACAGAAATTGCGTCGTAATGAAATACAATGTGTTCTATGACATCTCCTTCTAAATCGAGTAACGTTTCTATGGAAACGATAGTATTTTCCTTTGGGATACGACGATCTCCATTACGATGCACGATTCCTTGTTTACTGCACCCCTTGCTTCCTCACATTAACGAATTAACACTGAAATTGCGTCGCTATGAAATACTATGGGTTCTAAGACTTCTCCTTCTAAATCCAGTAACGTTTCTAAGGAAACGACTGTATTTTCTTTTGGGATACGAGTTCCTCCTTTACGCTGCACTATTCCGTCATTACTGCAACCCTCACTCCCTCACATTGACGAATTAACACAGAAATTGCGTCGCTATGAAATACTGTGTGTTCTATGACATCTCCTTCTTAATCGAGTTACATTTCTTTAGAGACGACATGATTTTCCTTTGTGACACGAGTAACTCTTTTCCGATGCACTATTCCTTCTTTACTGCATCCCTCGCTCCCCCACATTGACGAATAAACACAGATATTGCGTCGCTATGAAATACTATGGGTTTTGTGACATCTTCTTCTAAGTCGAGTAACGTTTCTGTGGAAACGACAGGATTTTCTTTTGGGATACGAGTATCTCCTTTCCGATGCACTATTCCTTCTTTACTGCATCCCTCGCTCCCTTACATTGACAAAATAACACAGAAATTGCGGCGCTATGAAATGCTATGGGTTCTATGATATCTCCTTCTAAATCGTGAAACGTTTTTATGGAAACGACAGGATTTTATTTTCGGATACGAATATCTCCTTTCCGATGCACTATTCCTTCTTTACTGCGTACCTCGCTCCTTCACATTGACGAATTACCACAGACATTGCGTTGCTATGAAATACTGTGGGTTCTAAGACATCTCTTTCTAAGTCGAGTAACGTTTCTATGGATACGAGAGGATTTTCTTTTGGGATACGTGTATTTCCTTTCCGATGCACCATTCCTTCTTTACTGCATACCTCGCTCCCTCACATTGACGAATTAACACAGATATTGCGTCCCCATGAAAAACTACTGGTTCTATGACATCTCCTCCTGAATCGAGTCACGTTTCTTTGGAAACGACAGGAATTTCTTTTGGGATACGAGTATGTCCTTTCCGATGCACTATTCCTTCTTTACTACATCCCTCCCTTCCTCACATTGACGAATTAACGCAGAAATTGCGTCGCTGTGAAATACTATGTGTTCTATGACTTCTCCTTCTAAATCCAGTAACGTTTCTTTGGAAACGAAGGGATTTACCTTTGGGATACGACTATCTCCTTTCCGATGCCCTATTCCTTCTTTACTGCATCCCTCGCTCCCTCACATTGACGAATTAACACAGATATTGCGTCGCAATGAAAAACTATGTGTTCTATGACTTCTCCTTCTAAATCGAGTAACGTTTCTATGGTAACGACAGTATTTTCTTTTGGGATACGAATATCTCTTTTCGATGCACTATTCCTTCATTACTGCTTTCTTCGCACCCTCACATTGACGAATTAACACTGATATTGCGTCGCTATGAAATACTATGGGTTCTATGACTTTTCCTTGTAAAGCGGGTTACGTTTCTATGGAAACGACAGGGTACGAGTATCTCCTTTCCGATGAACAATTCCTTCTTTACTCCATTCCTCGCGTACTAACATTGACGATTTAACACAGATATTGCATCGCCATGAAACACTATGGGGTCTATGACTTCTCCTTCTAAATCGAGTAACGTTTCTATGGAAAGGACAGGATTTTCTCTTGGGATACGACTATTTCCTTTCCGATGCACTATTCCTTCTTTACTGCATCCCTCGCTCCCTCACATTGACGAATTAACACAGAAATTGCGTCGCTATGAAAAACTGTGGGTTCTATGACATTTTCCATCTAAATCGAGTAACGTTTCTATGGAAACGACAGGATTTTCTTTTCAGATACGAGTATCTCCTTCCCGATATACTATTCCTTCTTTACTGCATTCAATGCGCCCTCACATTGTCGAAGTAAGTCAGAAATGTCGTCGCTATGAAATACTATGTGTTCTATGACTGCTCCTTCTAAATCGAGTAACGTTTCTATGGAAACGAGAGGATTTTCTTTTGTGATCCGACTATCTCCTTTCCGATGCACAATTCCTTCTTTACTCACATTGACGAATTAACACAGAAATTGCGTCGCTATGAAATACTATGGGGTCTATGAATTCTCATCCTATATCGAGTAACGTTACTATGGAAAGGACAAGATTTTCTTTTGGGATACGACTATCTCCATTCCGATGCACTATTCCTTCTTTACTGCATCCCTCGCTCCCTCACATTGACGAATTAGCACAGATATTGCGACGCTATGAAAATCTATGGGTTCTATGACTTCTCCTTCTAAATCGAGTTACGTTTCTATGGAAACGAAAGGGTTTTCCTTTGAGATACGACTATCTGCTTTCAGATGCATTATTCCCTTTTTACTGCATTCCTCGCGCATTCACATTGAAGAATTAACACAGAAATTGCGTCGCTATGATATACTATGGGTTCTAACAATTCTCCGTCTAAAGCGGGTAACGTTTCTATGGATACGACAGGATTTTCTTTTGCGATACAACTATCTCCTTTCCGATGCAGTATTCCTTCTTTACTGCATCCCTCGCTCCCTCACAATGACGAATGAACACAGAAATTTCGTCTTTATGAAATACAGTGGGTTCTATAACATCTCCTTCTAAATCGGGTAATGTTGATATGGAAGCTTCAGTTTTTTCTTTTGGGATACGAGTATCTCCTTTCTGATGCACTATTCCTTCTTTACTGCATTGCCCGCTAGCTCACATTAACGAATTAACACAGAAATTGCGTCACTATGAAATACTATGGGTTCCAAGACATCTCCTTCTAAATCAGATAATGTTTCTATGGAAAAGGCAAAATTTTTTTTGTGATACGAGTATCTTCTTTCCGATGCACTATTCCATCTTTACAGCAACCCTCGCTTTCTCTCATTGATGAAATAACACAGAAATTGCGCTGCCATGAAACACTATGTGTTCTATGACTTCTCCTCCTAAATCGAGTAACGTTTCTATGGAAGCGACAGGATTTTTTTTTTTTTTTTTTGGGATACGGCTATCACCTTTCCGATGCAGTATTCCTTCTTTACTGCGTTCCTCGCGCCCTCACATTGACGAACTAACACAGAAATTGAGTCGCTATGATATACTATGGGTTCCATGAATTCTCCGTCTAAAGCGGTTAACGTTTCTATGGAAACAACAGGATTTACTTTTGGAATACAACTATCTCCTTTCCGATGCACTATTCCCACTTTACTGCATCCCACGCACCCTCACATTGACGAATTAACACAGATATTGCGTCGCAATGAAGTACTATAGGTACTATGACTTCTCCTTCTAAATCGAGTAACGTTGCTATTGGAACGAAAGGATTTTCTTTTGGGATACAAGTAACTCCTTTCCGACGAACTATTCCTCCTTTACTGCATCCCTCGCTCCCTCACATTGACGAATTAACACAGAAATTGCGTCGCTATGAAATACTGTGTGTTCTATGACTTTTCCTTCGAAATCGAGTAACGTTTCCATATAAACGACAGGATTTTCTTTCCGGATACGAGTAACTCCTTTCCGATGCACTATTCCTTCTTAACTGCATTGCTCGCTAGCTCACATTAACGAATTAACACAGAAATTGCGTCGCTATAAAATACTAGGGTTTCTATGACATCTCCCTCTAAATCGTGTAACGTTTTTAAGGACACGACAGGATTTTCTTTTGGAATACGGGTATTTCGTTTCCGATGCACTATTCCTTCTTTACTGCATACCCCGCTCCTTCACATTGATAAATTAACACCGAAATTGCGTCGCTATGAAATACTATGGGTTCTATGGCTTCTCCTTCTAAATAGAGTAACGTTTCTATATAATCGACAGGATTTTCTTTCGGGATCCGAGTAACTCCTTTCCGATGCACTATTCCTTCTTTACTGCATCCTTCGCACCCTCACATGACGAATTAACACAGAAATGGCGTCGCTATGAAATACTATGGGTCCTATGACGTCTCCTTCTAAATCGAGTAACGTTTCTATAGAAACGACAGGATTTTCTTTCGGAATACGACAATGTCCTTTTCGTTGCACTTTTCCTCCTTTACTGCATCCTTCACTCCCTCACATTGGCGAATTAACACAGGAATTGCGTTGCTATGAAATACTATGTGTTCTATGAGTTTTTCCTCTAAATCGAGTAACGTTTCTATATAAACGACAGGAATTTCTTTTGGGATACGAGTAACTCCTTTCAATTGGACTATTCATTCTTTGCTGCATTGCTCACTAGCTCACATTAACACAGAAATTGCGTCGCTATGAAAAACTATGTGTTCTATGACTTCTCTTTCTAAATGGAGTAACGTTTCTATGGAAAAGACAGGATTTTCTTTAGGGATACGGCTGTCTCCTTTCCGATGCACGATTCCTTCTTTACTGCATCCGTCACTCCCTCACATTGAAGAATTGACCCAGAAATTGCGTCGCTATGAAATACAATGTGTTCTATGACATCTCCTTCTAAATCGAGTATCGTTTCTATGGAAACGACACGATTTTCTTTTGGGATACGAGTATCTCCTTTCCGAGTCACCATTTCTTCTGTACTGCATCCCTCGCTGCCTCACATTGACGAATTAACACAGAAAGTGCGTCGCTATGAAATACTATGGGTTCTATGGCTTCTCCTTCTAAATAGAGTAACGTTTCTATAGTACCGACAGGATTTTCTTTTGGGATACGAGTATGACCTTTCCGATTCACTATTCCTTCTATACTGCATCCCTCGCCCCCTCACATTGACGAATTAACACAGAAATTGCGTCGCTATGATATACTATGGGATCTATGACATCTCCTTCTAAATCGATTAATGTTTCTGCGGAAACGGTAGGATTATCTTTTGGGATACGCATATCTCCTTTCCGATGCACCATTCCTTCTTTACTGCATCCCGCGCTCCCTCACAAGGACGAATTAACACAGAAATTGCGTCGCTATGAAATACTATGGGTTCTATGACTTCTCCTTCTAAATCGAGTAATGTTTCTATAGAAACGACAAGATTTTCTTTCGGGATACGACTATCTCCCTTACGTTGCACTTTTCCCTCTTTACTGCATGCCTCGCTCCCTCAGATTGACGAATTAACACAGAAATTGCGTCGCTATGAAATACTATGGGTTCTATGACTTCTCCTTCTAAATCGAGTACGTTTCTATGGAAACGACTGTATTTTCTTTTGGGATACGAGTATCTCATTTCCGATGCACTATTCCTTCTTTACTGCATCCCTCGCTCCCTCACATTGACGAATAAACACAGAAATTGCGCCGCTATGAAATACTATGTGTTCTATGACATCTCATTCTAAATAGATTATCGTTTCTATGGAAACGACAGGATTTTCTATCGCGACACGTTTATCCCTTTTCCGATGCACTATTCCTATGCTACTGCATTCCTCGCTCCCTCACATTGACGAATTAACACAGAAACTGTGGGGCTATGAAATACTATAGGTTCTATGTCTTCTCCTTCTAAATTGAGTAACGTTTCTATGGAAACGACAGAATTTTCTTTTGGGAGACGAGTATCTCCTTTCCGATGTGAGGGAGCGAGGGATGCAGTAAAGAAGGAATAGTGCATCGGAAACGAGATAATCGTATCCCGAAAGAAAATTTTGTCGTTTCCATAGAAACGTATCTCGATTAGGAAGAAGACGTCATAGTACTCATAGTATTTCGTAACGACGCTTTTCTGTGTTAATACGTCAATGTGAGGGAGTGAGGGATGCAGTAAAAATTAATAGTGCATCGGAAAGGAGATACTCGTATCCCAAAGGAAAATCATTTCGTTTCCATAGAATCGTTACTCGATTTAAAAGGAGAAGTCATAGAACCCATTGTTTTTCATTGCGCTGCCATTTTTGTGTTAATTCGTCAATGTGAGGGAGCGAGATATGCAGTAAAGAAGGAATTGTGCATCGGAAAGGAGATACTCGTATCCCAAAAGAAAATCCTGACGTTTCCATTGAAACGTTACTCGATTCAGAAGGAGATGTCATAGAACCCATAGGATTTCGTAGCGACGCAATGTCTGTGTTAATTCGTCAATGTGAGGGAGCGGGGGATGCAGTAAAGAAGGAATAGTGCATCGGAAAGGAGATAGTCAATTTGTAACGACAACTGTACGTATAATAATTTTTGTTTATGAATTTAGATAAATTAATGTAAGCAATGTTTTGACCTTCTTTTTCGGTTCGTATCGTTATGTTAAAGAGACTGTGAGCAACTTTTGAAATGAATATTATTATTTATGTTAGATTTCGAGCAATGTGATAATCAAAAGGGAGGTGTATTTAAGGTTAAAACTATTGTAAGATGTGAAAATTGTAATTTAAACACTTGGTCCATACGTAGGTAATGCATTAGGATATGTGAAGTAGAAAACCTGTGGTGAATACCCTACCTGTAGGGGAGCGGGAAAAGGCGAGCGCGGGAAAACGCACACTGGCGCGGTTCGGCACAACGGGCTCAGTATGACAGTCGGAGGCGAGCAACGGTCGGAGTTGGGCATCAGTCCGAGGAACACGTACTGTACCGAGGAGGCTACCCAGGAAAAGTGGATCCCAATGAGCCTCGGATGAAACGATTCCGACGACTAATTGGCATGGCTATATTCTGAGGCACAAAATTGGAAAGATTACGACGCTAAGAAGAAGGAAAGTGCCAATGCAGCGAGAGCCTTAGCCGTGCTTGTATGTGTGCTGTGCTGCCCGCTATCTCGCTGCCCGCCACCCGCCGCACCGACTTGCACAGGTCAAACATTTATTTCATCTTTAGAAGTGTATCTGTGTGGACCAGTGTCGAAACTGTTTCTAACTGTTCAATAATAACGTGACTTTTACCAGATTTGCCTTAGCCATTACTTATCCTGATCACTGACCTAGACAGGAACCTCACCTCGTATTGTGCAACCCGAGTATCCTGAACTGAAAGTTTAATGTTAGTCTTAACGAAAATTATCAGCAGATTAATCTATGCAATAAAGAAGTCTAAAGTTGTGTGAGTTATTGCTAATGTTGGTAAAGAACAAAAGAATGACTAAATTGGAAGAGAGTTCTTTTTTTTAATTGAGTTAGCGATGTTATTTAATTAATTTGACACAGAAATAATGACAGTTACATTATTCAGAAGTATGACAAAAGTGTTAATTTGCCTTAAGTACTTAATAGTTTCAGTATAATGACCATAACAGTTTCAGCCCCCCCCCCCTTTCTCTTGTCCATTCTTTCAAACCTTGAAGTGTACTAATCAGATTTGTCCAGTAAAGCTAAATTCTATATTAATCCTAGGTGTATTAGTGTTTTTACATCCGTAAAAATGACACTGTGTGTGTACTTTCAAGATTGTAGATGCTAGGGCAATCTATGCCCGATTTCAGTCTGATCAATATACAAAATGTAGTTCGTAGTAATCATTGCTGTGTGATGTTGTGTAAATTTAGCTCGTCCACATTAGTATAAAAGGAGAAAACTTTAGTTCAGTGGATTTTTCCGGTTTCAAACTTTGCCACATAACGCAACGTTACTACGTGTTATTAGGCTTGTACATGCACCCACTTGTACGAGGAAAAACTCTCTCATTGCCTAATTAGGCTGGCGACCGAATTATTAATTATAGGTAGCGTCTACTGTGTGTACTTCTTGTCCATGCGAAAGAGTAATTATACTTTGCTTTTGCTTGATGCATCACTGTAGTTATTGACTGAGTACAAGTCCGATCTTGCTTCTATTAGGTACACGCGGTCAACTTATGTACTAAAATCCTTGTTTATAAGGTGCAGCCCGTGAACTTATTACAGTACAGGCTGTATAGAGCTAACGTACGTCCGAGCAGGGAGGTAGCGTTACAAGTGGCTTCCCGGTGACAGGACACCCAGTTGTCGTCGGTTACAAATTAATGTTAATACCGAACAGTGGATGTTCGGTGTCACGAATAGCAATAAAAGTCAGTAAAATAAACTGCAGTGGGAGTCAAGTATAATAGTGTGGTGTAATTGGCATTCAATATGGAGAGAAACGTGGGCAGGCTAGATGCGCCAAGCGAAATGGAGAATGCGGCTGGCAGTAGCCGGAGTTTACGCGGCTAGATAACAGATGGCGTTAGCGGCGGACATTTGGCGTACATACAATACCAGGAACACGTCAACGAACAGATTGAAATATCGAGATCGTCTCGAATACAGCAAGGGACAAAACAGAAAGAAGAGGGTGACTTTGTAGATGATAGTGGGTACGTGAACGAATCCACTAACAATTTTTGATTCACCATAGATAAGGAAAGAACCGAAAGAAACTTCTGAAGTAGAACCGGAACACATGGATTCCGTAGAACAAAACAGTGTAAAAATTTTAAGTATGAACGATTTATTTGAACAATTAACCAAACAAATTGCAGGACAGAGTGAGCAGCTCAAAACACAAAATGAGCAACTTCAAAAACAAGTCGGCAATCAGGTTATCAGCTTAAAACACACGTTGCAGAGCAGCTCAAAACACAGAGTGATCAGATTAAAGCACAGGTCGAAGGACAGGGAATTAAAATTAGTAAACAAATAGAGCAGGTAGAACAAAAAGTGGGTAATTTAAGTTCTGTGGTAAATACTCTGAAATTTGAAATTGATGTTATAAACAAAAATATGGATACTATGCAGGAGGAAATTGGTAACATTAATAGTAGATTTGATGTTGAAATTCTCAACATCCAAGAGAAAGTAGAACCGCTGGTTGAAACTAAGGTAGTCGAAAAAGTTTTTGGTCTCAAAACTGAGATCGTAAACGAATGTCAACACGGAATATCACAGTTGAAAAAGGTAGTTTTAGACACTGAAAGGGATTTAGATAAAAAAGTAACTGGATGTGTTCAAAATTGTGAACAAAATACTACGAAAATTCCTGGCAGAATTTTCGATCTGGAGAGCAAAATTAAAGATAGGTCTGGTGTTGTCTGTAATGGCACACCGATTACGAAGCTATTAGAAGGTGAGGAACGCTTCGATCCAGCCAAGAAACATAACGGGTGGCATCCGTTAGATTTTATCAAAAATTGCGAGAGAGTATTTCCTGAGCACTTGTCTGATCAGGAAAAGATAAACCTTGTAATTAGCGCCTTAGCAGGCGACGTTAAGCGCTGGGGAATAAATTTAAATATCGAACGAATGACGTTCGAAGAATTCAGGCAAAGATTTACGGAAGAATATTGGTCTGAACAAAAGCAGGACCATTTATGGCGCTAGTTTATCATAGCCAAACAGCATGATAACCGGGGAAGAAATTCTTTGAAAGATTTCTGTGAGTATTGGTACCGAAAATTGACACACTTAAGAGGTAGAAGATCAGATTCGGAAATTATCTGGGAGCTATATAAAAAGCTTCCGGAGGATTCAAAGAGGTATGTAGGAAGCAATCATCGTAGCTTCCAAGCATTTGTAGAAAGGGTCGAAGACGAAGACCACTGGCGCGCAAGTCGTGCCAATTATCAAAACTTTGGTAACCATAATAACCGAAACAATGACGAACGAAACGACGGCGATGGATTTCGCGTCAATGTAATACAAAGAGGAAGAGGCAGAGGAAGAGGCAGAGGAAATTATTCAGGTCGCGGTAGAGGGTATACCGCGCAAAATAATAAGGACGCGGGAAACTAATTTCCGCGAACGTTGCGGGCCAAACGGAAGCGGACGATACCAACCGGCTCCGATTTAAGAAAAGATACCGGACCGATCGTAATGTAATGAAACAGGTTAGGGACAGACATGGAGCGACGCAAAGTGTTGTGGCGAAACAAGCGTAAGGTGCGAGCCAGAATGAGTCATCTCTGCCGCACAGAGCGCTACATGTTAACAGGCGAGTGGAGCATCAGAGGGCAACGGCCCAGCCTAGCAGAACATCTGTTCGGAAAGAAGCCGCTAGCAATACGGCAGCAGTAGGTACGAACATAGCCGTCAGAGCTAATGAAAATTTTACGAGTGATAATTCCGTGGCAAAGGAAACAATAAATGAAACTGTGAATACACAGAGAGGTGCGGTTAGCAGTGTTTGGAATGAGATAAAAGGTGAGGATGAATTAGCAGAAGTAACTGATTGGCGGGTGCAGATCGATGATCTGTACAAGGGCCTAAAGCAATGTGAGTGGGAGGATTTTAAGAAGGAGGATGAGGCGAAGAAATTAGTTGGTGGAAAGAGAGATAGTAGGGACGTCCATTAAGTGACGTGGCCCAAATTTGAAGAGGGGAGAATAAATAGCGCCGCGCAAAGTACGCGTGCTGCCGATAGGAGGGAGGTTAATGATAGGAAGGATTTGGAGGATGAAATCCTCAGCATTGACGAAGAAAAAACTTCTGCTAACAGTCCGCCAATAGTACGAGCTGCTACCGAGAGGCACCGTGGAGAAGGGGCAGATGATTACCTGAAAGTAATTAAAGTCCACGAGAATTACACCGAATATGAAGTCACAGTGGATGTGAATAAAGCTGAGGATGTGGCCGTTTTGCCAAAAGAGGAGATTGAATTAAAATCCAAGCCTGACGACAATACAGAGGAAGAACTTAGTGCCTGTCTCAGAAAAGCTTTTATGTTAGAACCTGATAGCGATCCAGAATGGTCGGATTCCGACGATAGTTCAGATGATGAAAGATACGCAAATACAGACGAAAATGAATGTACTAATTCTCCCTATTGTGCAAAAGTAGCGTACATAAGTGAATCTGATGTTGAGGAAGAGAATAGTGATGACTCTAGTGAAGATGAATTTTCAGGTCTAGAGGAAAATGAATATACTTTTACTGAAAGAGGGTATGAGAAAATCAGTGAAAATAATAGGGATGCAGTTAATTGCGAAATTGTACCTAACGATGACGAAGTTTCAAAACAGAATCCAGACGTTGAAACAGAACAAAGAAAGAAAGAACCACCTGACGACTCAGTGTCTATTTTGCGAAGAGTTCAAGTAAGCAAAGACTTTGAACTCCAGAGGCCTAAAAAGCCACCAGACTTAAGTGACTGTTTTATGAACCGGAATAGACTGCCTTGGTAATAAAGAGACTGGGAGCAGGGTGCTGTATTTGTATATATTATTATTATTATATATGACTTTATTATTACTGTAACTCAGTGTTATCCGAAAGTGAATTATTGTTTTGTTGAATTAGAGCCTGGGGCAGATTTATATCGGATTTTGAGAGTGTCATGAACACATTACATCATGAAACTACAGGATTTCCACCAGAAGAGATTTTGTTAGGTAGAAGTAGTAAAAGTTTAATTGAAGAAAAACTAGAGTTTCCACCTTGTACAAGTTTGGGATTGGATCAAAAGAAAGAATTGGTGACAAAAAGGGCAAAGCAAAAAGCTGAATCTAGATCTAAAAGACACAATTAAAATTTAAAGGTTTCAAAATTTAAAATTGGAGATTATGTTCTTTTAAAAACCCACGAAAAGTCTAGTGAACTAAACCATGAAATTTCAAAATTTAAATATATTTACAATGGACCATATATAATACAGAACATTCCACACGACAATGCTTACTACCTGATCTACCCAAAATACAAAAGACCTTTAGGTGTAAGAAATATTGTGGACCTGAAACTGTATGTTCCTAGGAACGAGTAATTGTGCTGTATCTTATGCTGAACTCAAGTTTTTCTAAATGTAACTAATCTATGTAAATGTCTGTATACCCTTGAAAGTGTGCTAATGTAGTTATGTGAGTTTCAGATTACCAATTGTACTGTAACTGTAAAAATGTATGGAGAAAAAGACTGAAAAGAAAGGAAAAATGCTATCAGCCGGATAAAAGATGGGACTGTCAAAAATGAAAATGGGCAGTGTATGAACCATAATACGAAGGACTGCCAAATACCAATGAGGGCAAATAAATAGTCAATGGAAAATTGTAAATGTGATCCAGGAGATGTAACAAAATGAAGTGAAAAGGACTGCCCATATCCGCAGAATAGGCAGCAAATATGTGTGGTTAATTTTCTGAATATATGTGTGTGTTTTGTTTAGTAAGTAAGGAAATGGAATGCTATTAAAAGCAAGCAGCGACAAATTATCTTATAGTGTATAAAAATATGCAATTGTTTTTGTAGTTAAATGTTTGTATTTCAGAATTTTAAATTATTTCTTCGAGAAATTTAGAAAAAATGATTAAATTGCTATTTTAGTAATGTTATGATGGGAAATTGGACTGTGCAAAAGGCACTTGAGTAAATGACAAGTAATTATTCTTGATGTGTTAAAAGAGTGTAAACCTATATACTGTGAGTGAAAGGAAATATGTAGTGTAAATCTTTTGGACATTTAAGTAAGGATTCAGAATCACTGTATAATTGCAAGATTTAGTGTTCCCACAAAATTTGGACTTAAGAAAATTTTCTGGAAACAGGGGCATGTGTAACGACAACTGTACATATAATAATTTTTTCTTAATGAATTTAGATAAATTATTGTAAGCAATGTTTTGACCTTCCTTTTCGGTTCGTATCGTTATGTTAAAGAGACTGTGAGCAACTTTTGAAATGAATATTATTATTTATGTTAGATTGCGAGCAATGTGATAATCAAAAGGGAGGTGTATTTAAGGTTAAAACTATTGTAAGATGTGAAAATTGTAATTTAAACACTTGGTCCATACGTAGGTAATGCATTAGGATATGTGAAGTAGAAAACCTGTGGTGAATACCCTACCTGTAGGGGAGCGGGAAAAGGCGAGCGCGGGAAAACGCACACTGGCGCGGTTCGGCACAACGGGCTCAGTATGACAGTCGGAGGCGAGCAACGGTCGGAGTTGGGCATCAGTCCGAGGAACACGTACTGTACCGAGGAGGCTACCCAGGAAAAGTGGATCACAATGAGCCTCGGATGAAACGATTCCGACGACTACTTGGCATGGCTATATTCTGAGGCACAAAATTGGAAAGATTACGACGCTAAGAAGAAGGAAAGTGCCAATGCAGCGAGAGCCTTAGCCGTGCTTGTATGTGTGCTGTGCTGCCCGCTATCTCGCTGCCCGCCACCCGCCGCACCGACTTGCACAGGTCAAACATTTATTTCATCTTTAGAAGTGTATCTGTGTGGACCAGTGTCGAAACTGTTTCTAACTGTTCAATAATAACGTGACTTTTACCAGATTTGCCTTAGCCATTACTTATCCTGATCACTGACCTAGACAGGAACCTTACCTCGTATTAATTTTTACTGCATCCCTCACTCCCTCACATTGACGTATTAACACAGAAAAGCGTCGCTACGAAATACTATGAGTACTATGACGTCTTCTTCCTAATCGAGATACGTTTCTATGGAAACGACAAAATTTTCTTTCGGGATACGATTATCTCGTTTCCGATGCACTACTCCTTCTTTACTGCATCCCTCGCTCCCTCACATTGACGAATTAACACAGAAATTGCGTCGCTATGAAATACTATGGGTTCTTTGATTTCTCCTTCTAAATCGAGGACGTTTCTATGGAAACGCCTGTATTTTCTTTTGGGATACGAGTCTCTCCTTTCCGATGCATTATTCCTTCTTTACTGCATCCCTCGCTCCCTCACATTGACGAATTAACACAGAAATTGCGTCGCTATGAAATACTATGGGTTCTATGTCTTCACCTTTTCAATCGAGGACGTTTCTATGGTAACGCCTGTATTTTCTTTTGGGACACGAGTATCTCCTTTCCGATGCATTATTCCTTCTTTACTGCATTCCTCGCACCCTCACATTGACGAATTAACAAGAGAAATTGCGTCGCTTAGAATCACCATGGGTTCTATGACTTCTCCTTGTAAAGCGGGTAACGTTTCAATGGAAACGACAAAATTTTCTTTTGGGATACGACTATCTCCTTTACGATGCACTATTCCTTCTTTACTGCATCCCTCGCTCCCTCACATTGACGAATTAAAACAGAAATTTTGTCGCTATGATATTCTATGGGTTCTATGACATCTCCTTCTAAATCGAGTAATGTATCTATGGAAACGGCAGGATTCTCTTTTGGGATACGAGAGACTCCATTCCGATGCACTATTCCTTCTTTACTGCATCCCTCGCTCCGTCCCATAGACGAATTAACACAGAAATTGCGTCGCTATGAAATACTATGGGTCCTATGACTTCGCCTTCTAAATCGAGATGCGTTTCTATGGAAACGACCCGATTTTCTTTTGGGATACGAGTATTTCCTTTCAAATGCACTATTCCTTCTTTACTGCATCCCTCGCTCCCTCACATTGACGAATTAACACAGAAATTGCGTCGCTATGAAATTCTATGGGTTCTATGGCTTCTCCTTCTAAATAGAGTAACATTTCTATAGAATCGCCAGGATTTTCCTTTGGGATACGAGTATCTCCTTTCCGATGCACTATTCCTTCTTTACTGCATTCCTCGCGCCCTCACATTGACGAATTAACACAGAAATCGCGTCGCTATGAAATACTGTGGGTTTTATGACTTCTCCTTCTAAATCAAGTAGCGTTTCTATGGAAACGATAGGATTTTTCTTTGGGATACGACTATCTCCTTTCCGATTCTTTATTCCCTCTTTACTGCATTCCTAGCGCCCTCACACTGAAGAATTAACACAGAAATTGCGACGCTATGAAATACTATGGGTTCTATGAATCTCCTTCTACAGCGGGTCACGTTTCTATGGAAACGACAGGATTTTCTTTTGGGATACGACTTTCACCTTTCCGATGCACTGTTCCTTCTTTACTGCATGCCTCGCTCCCTCACATTAACGTATTAATACTGAAATTGCGTAGCTATGAAATTCTATGGGTTCTATTACATCTCCTTCTAAATCGAGTAACTTTTCTATGGAAACGAGAAGTATTTCTTTTGGGATACGAGTATCTCCTTTCCGATTCACCATTCCTTCTATACTGCATCCCTCACTTCCTCACATTAACGAATTAACACTGAAATTGCGTAGCTATGAGATTCTATGGGTTCTATGACTTCTCCTTCTTAATGGAGTAATCTTTCTATGGAAACGACTGTATTTTCTTTTGGGATACGAGTATCTCCTTTCCGATGCACTATTCCTTCCTTACTGGATCCCTCGCTTCCTCACATATACCAATTTACACAGAAATTGCGTCGCTATGAAGTACTATGGGTTCCATGTCATCTCCTTCTAAAACGAGGACGATTCTGTGGAAACGATTGCATTTTCTTTTGGGATACGAGTATCTCCATCTAAAACGAGGACGTTTCTGTGGAAACGATTGCATTTTGTTTTGGGATACGAGTGTCTCCTTCTTTACTGCATCCCTCGCTCCCTCACATTGACGAATTAACACAGAAATTACGTCGCTATGAAATTCCGTGAGTTCTATGACTTCTCCTTCTAAATCTAGTAGCGATTCTATGGAAACGACAGGATTTTCTTTTGGGATACGAGTATCTCCTTTCTGATGCACTATTCCTTCCATACTGCATCCCTCGCCCCTTCACATTGACGAATTAACACAGAAATTGCGTCGCTATGAAATACTATGGGTTCTATGACATATCCCTCTAAATCGAGTAACGTTTCTATGGAAACGAAAGGTTTTTCGTTTGGGATACGACTATCTCGTTTCCGATGCGTTATTCCTTCTTTACTGCATTCCTCGCACCCTCACATTGACGAATAACAAGAGAAATTGCGTCGCTTAGAAACATCATGGGTTCTATGACTTCTGCTTGTAAAGCGGGTAACGTTTCAATGGAAACGACAAAATTTTCTTTTGGGATTCGACTATCACCTTTCCGATGCACTATTCCTTCTTTACTGCATCCCTCGCACCCTCACATTGTCGAATTAACACAGATATTGCGTCGCTATGAAATACTGTGGGTTCAATGGCTTCTCCTTCTAAATCGAGTAACGTTTCTATGGAAACGAAAGGATTTTATTTTGGGATACGAATATCACCTTTACGATGCACTATTCCTTCTTTATTGCATCCCTCGCTCCCTCACATTGACGAATTAACACAGAAATTGGTCGCTATGAAATACTATGGGTTCTATGACATCTCCCTCTAAATCGAGTAACGTTTCTATGGAAATGAAAAGATTTTCTTTTGGGATACGAGTATCTCCTTTCCGATGCTCTATTAATTTTTACTGCATCCCTCGCTCCCTCACATTGACGTATTAACACAGAAATTGTGTCGCTACGAAATATTAAGAGTTCTATGACGTCTCCTACTAAATCGAGTAACGTTTCTATGGAAACGACAGGATTTTCTTTTGGGATACGATTATCTCCTTTTCGATGCATTATTCCTTCTTTACTGCATTCCTCGCACCCTCACATTGACGAATTAACAAGAGATATAGCGTCGCTTATAATCACAATGGGTTCTATGACTTCTCCTTGTAATGCGGCTGACGTTTCAATGGAAACGACAAAATTTTCTTTTGGGATACGACTATCTCCTTTACGATGCGCTATTCCTTGTTTACTGCATCCCTCGCTCCCTCACATTGACGAATTAAAACAGAAATTTCGTCGCTATGATATACTATGGGTTCTATGACATCTCCTTCTAAATCGAGTAACGTTTCTATGGAAACAACACGATTTTCTTTTGGAATACGACTATCTCCTTTGTGATGCACTATTCCTACTTTACTGTATCCTTCGCACCCTCACATTGACGAATTGACACTGAAATTGCGTCGCTATGAAGTACTATAGGTACTATGACTTCTCCTTCTAAATCGAGTAACGTTTCTATGGAAACGACAAGATTTTCATTTGGGATACGACTGTCTCCTTTCCGATGCACTATTCATTCTTTACTGCATCCCTCGCTACCTCACATTGACGAATTAACACAGAAATTGCGTAGCTACGATATACTTTGGGTTCTATGACATCTCCCTCTAAAGCAATTAACGTTTCTATGGAAATGACTGGATTTTGTATTGGGATACGACTACCTCCTTTACGCTGCACTATTCCATCCTTACTGGATCCCTCGCTCCCTCACATATACGAACTTACACAGAAATTGCGTCGCTGTGAAGTACTATGGGTTCTATGACATCTTCTTCTAAATCGAGGACGATTCTATGGAAACGACTGTAATTTCTTTTGGGATACGAGTATCTCCTTTCCGATGCACTATTCCTTCTTTACTGATTCCCTCGCTCCCTCACATTGAAGTATTAACGCAGAAATTGCGTCGCTGTGGGATTCAATGGGTTCTATGACATGTCCTTCTAAATCGAGTAACGTTTCTTAGGAAACGACAGGATTTTCTTTTGGGATACGACTATCACCTTTCCGATGCACTATTCCTTCTTTACTGCTTTTATTCGCTCCCTCACACTGACCAATTAACAAAGAAATTGCGTCGCTATGAAGTACTATAGGTACTATGACCTCCCCTTCTAAATCGAGTAATGTTTCTATGGAAACGGCAGGATTCTCTTTTGGGATACGAGAATCTCAATTCCGATGCACTATTCGTTCTTTACTGCATCCCTCGCTCCCTCACATTGACGAATTAACACAGAAATTGCGTCGCTATGAAATACTATGGGTCCTATGACGTCCCCTTCTAAATCGAGTAACGAATTTATGGAAACGACAGGATTTTCTTTTGGGATACGACTATCTCCTATCTGATGCACTATTCGTTCTTGACTGTCCTTCACACCCTCACATTGACGAATTAACACTGAAATTGCGTAGCTACGGTTTACTATGGGTTCTATGACATCTCCCTCTAAAGTAATTAACGTTTCTATGGAAACGACTGGATTTTCCATTGGGATACGACTATCACCTTTACGATGCACTATTCCTTCCTTACTGCATCCCTCCCTCCCTCACATTGACGAATTAACACAGAAATTACGTCGCTATGATATTCCGTGAGTTCTATGATTTCTCCTTCTAAATCTAGTAGCGATTCTATGGAAACTACAGGATAATTCTTTTGGGATACGAGTATCTCCTTTCAAATGCACTATTCCTTCCTTACTGCATCCCTCGCTCCCTCACATTGACGAATTAACACAGAAATTACGTCGCTATGAAATACTATGGTGTCAATTACATCACCTTCTAAATCGAGTAACGTTTCTATGGAAACGACAGGATTTTCTTTTGGGATACGACTATCTCCTTTCCGATGCACTATTCCTTCTATACTGCATCCCTCGCCCCCTCACATTGACGAATTAGCACAGATATTGTGTTGCTATGAAGTACAATAGGTACTATGACTTCTCCTTCTAAATCGAGTAACGTTTCTATAGAAACGACAAGATTTTCTTTTGGGATGCGACTGTCTCCTTTCCGATGCACTATTCCATTTTTACTGCATCCCTCGCTCCCTCACATTGACGAATTAACACAGTAATTGTGTAGCTACGATATACTTTGTGTTCTATCACATCTCCCTCTAAAGCAACAACGTTTCTATGGAAACGACAGGATTTTCTTTTGGGATACGACTATCTCCTTTCCGATGCATTATTCCTTCTTTACTGCATTCCTCGCGCCATCACATCGAAGAATTAACACAGAAATTGTGTCGCATTGAAATACTATGGGTTCCATGAATCTCCTTCTACAGCGGGTTTCGTTTCTATCGAAACGACAGGAATTTCTTTTGGGATACGACTATCTCCTTTCCGATGCACTAATCCTTCTTTACCACATCCCTCGTTCCCTCACATTGTCGAATTAACAAGAAATATTGTCGCTATGAAATACTATGGGTTCAATGGCTTCTCCTTCAAAATCGAGTAACGTTTTTATGGAAACGACAGGATTTTCATTTGGGATACAACTGTCTCCTTTACGATGCACTATTCCCTCTTTACTGCATCCCTCACTTCCTCACATTTACGAATTAACACTTAAATTGCGTAGCTATGAAATTCTATGGGTTCTATGACTTCTTCTTCTAAATCGAGTAATGTTTCTATGGATACGACTGTATTTTCTTTTCGGATACGAGTATCTCCTTTCCGATGGACTATTCCTTCTTTACTGCATCCTTCGCTCCCTCACAATGAAGTATTAACGCAGAAATTATGGCGCTGTGAGAAACAATTGGCTCTATGACATGTCCTTCTAAATCGAGTAACGTTTCTATGGAAACGACAGGATTTTTTTTTGGGATACGACTATCACCTTTCCGATGCACTATTCCTTCTTTACTGCATCCCTCGATCTCTCACATTTACGAATTAACACAGAAACTGCGACGCTATGATATACTATGGTTTCTATGACCTGTCCTTCGAAATCGAATACCGTTTCTATGGAAACGAGAAGATTTTCTTTTGGGATACGAGTATTCCCTTTCCGATGCACTATTCCTTCTCTACTGCATCCCTCGCTCCCTCACATTCACGAATTAAAACAGAAATTACGTCGCTATGAAATTCCATGACTTCTATGACTTCTCCCTCTACATCTAGTAACGATTCTATGGAAACGACAGGAATTTTTTGGGGGGTACGGGTTTCTACTTTCCGATGCACTGTTCCTTCTATACTGCATCCCTCGCCTCTCACATTGACGAATTAACACAGAAATTGCGTCGCTATGAAAAACTATGGGTTCTATGACTTCTCATTCTAAATCGAGTAACGTTTCAATGGAGAAGACAGGATTTTCTTTTGGGATACTACTGTCTCCTTTCCGATGCACAATTCCGTCTTTACTGCATCCCTTCGCTCCCTCACATTGACGAATTAACACAGAAATTGCGGGGCTAGGAAACACTATGTGTTCTATGGCTTCTATTTCTAAATCGAGCAAAGTTTCTATGAAAACGACAGGATTTTCTCTTGGGATACAAGTTTTTCTTCTCCGATGCACTATCACTTCTTTACTGCATCCCTCGCACCCTTACATTGAAGAATTAACACAGAAATTGCGTCGCTATGAAATACTATGTGTTCTATGACATATCCGTCTAAATCGAGTAACGTTTCTATGGAAACGACAGGATTTTCTTTTGGGTTACAACTGTCTCCTTTCCGATGCACTATTCCTTCTTTACCGCATCCCTCGGCTGCTCACACTGACGAATTAACACAGAAATTGCGTCGCTATGAAATACAATGGGTTCTATGGCTTCCCCTTCTAAATCGAGTAACGTTTCTATGAAAACGACAAGATTTTCTTTTGGGAGACGACTGTCTCCTTTCCGATGCACTATTCCTTCTTTACTGCATCCCTCCCTCCCTCACATTGACGAATTAACACAGAAAATACGTCGCTATGAAATACTGTGGGTTCTATGACATTTCCTTCTAAATGGAGTAACACAGCTATGGAAACGACAGGACTTTCTTATGGGATACGAGTATCTCCTTTCCGATGCACTATTCCTTCTTTACTGCATTCCTCGCGCCCTCATATTGACGAATTAACACAGAAATTACGTCGCTATGAAATTCCATGAGTTCTATGACTTCTCCTTCTAAATCTAGTAACGATTCTATGGAAACGACAGGATTTTATTTTGGGAACGTGTATCTCCATTCCGATGCACTATTCCTTCTATACTGCTTCCCTCGCCCCCTCACATTGACGAATTAACACAGAAATTGCGTCGCTATGAAATACTATGTGTTCCATGATTTCTCCTTCTAAATCGAGTTACGTTTCAATGGAAACGACAGGATTTTCTTTTGGGTTACGACTGTCTCTTTTCCGATGCACTATTTCTTCTTTACAGCAACCCTCGCTCCCTCACATTGACGAATTAACACAGAAATTGCGTCACTATGATAACAATGGGTTCTACTACATCTCCTACTAAATCGAGTATCGATTCTATGGAAACGACAGGATTTTCTTTTGGGACACGACTGTCTCCTTTCCGATGCACTATTCCTTCTTTACTGCATCCCTTGCTCCCTCACATTGGCGAATTAATACAGAAATTGCGTCGCTACGTAATACTATGGGTTCCATGACTTCTCCATCTAAATCGAGTAACGAGTCTATGGAAACGGCAGGATATTCTTTCGGGATATGAGTACCTCCTTTCCGATGCACTATTCCTTGTTTACTGCATCTCTCGCCCCTCACATTGCCGAATTAACACAGAAATTGCGCCGCTATGAAAAACTATGGGTTCTAGGACTTCTTTTCTAAATCGAGTAACGTTTCAAAGGAAGCGACAGGATTTTCTTTTGGGATACGACTGTCTCCCTTCCGATGCACTATTCCGTCTTTGCTGCATCCCTCGCTCCCTCACATTGACGAATTAACACAGAAATTGCGGGGCTATTAAATACGATGGGTTCTATGGCTTCTCCTACTAAATCGAGTACAGTTTCTACGGAAACGACCGGATTTTCTTTTCGGATACAAGTATTTCTTTTCCGATGCACTATTACTTCTTTACTGCATCCCTCGCACCCTCACATTGACGAATTAACACAGAAATTGCGGATCTATGATATACTATGGGTTCTATGGCTTCTCCTTCTGAATCGAGTAAAGTTTGTATGGAAACGACAGGATTCTCTTTTGGGATACATGCTTTTTTTTCCGATGCACTATTTCTTCTTTACTGCATCCCTCGCTCCCTCACATTGACGATTTAACACAGAAACTGTCCTTCGAAATCGGGTAACGTTTCTATGGAAACGAGAAGATTTTCTTTTGGGATACGACCGTCTCCTTTCCGATGCAATATTCCTTCTTTACTGCATCCCTCGCACCCTCACATTGAAGAATTAACACAGAAATTGCGTCGCTATGAAATACTATGCGTTCTATGACTTCTCAATCTAAACCGAGTAACGTTTCTATGGAAACGACAGGATCTTCTTTTGGATTACGACTGTCTCCTTTCCGATGCACCATTTCTTCTTTACTGCATCCCTCGCTCCCTCACATTTACGAATTATCACAGATATTGCGTCGCTATTATATACTTTGGGGTCTATGACCTTTCCTTCGAAATCGAGTAACGTTTCTATGGAAACGAGAAGATTTTCTTTTGTGATACGACCGTCTCCTTTCCGATGCACTATTCCTTCTTTACTGCATCCCTCACTCCCTCACATTGACGTATTGACACAGAAATTGCGTCGCTATGAAATACTGTGGTTCTATGACATCTCCTTCTAAATCGAGTAATGTTTCTATGGGAGCGACAGGATTTTTTTTGGGATACGACTGTGTCCTCTCCGATGCACTATTCCTCCTTTTCTTCATCGCTCGCTCCCTAACATTGACGAATTAACACAGAATTTGTGTCGCTATGAAATACTATGGGTTCTATGACTTCTCCTTCTAAGTCGAGAGACGTTTCTATGGAGATGACAGGATTTTGTTTTGGGTTAGGACTATCTCCTATACAATGCACTATTCCTTCCTTACTGCATCCCTCGCTCCCTCACATGGACGAATTAACGCAGAAATTGCGGGGCTTATGAAATACTACGGGATCTATGACTTCTCCTTCTAAATCGAGTAACTTTTCTATGGAAACGACAGGATAATCTTTTGGGATACAAGTATTTCTTTTCCGATGCAATATTCCATCTTTAATGCATCCCTCGCTCCCTCACATTGACGAATTAACACAGAAACTGCGTCGCTATGAAATACCATGAGTTCTAAGACTTTTCCTTCTAATTCTAGTAACGATACTATGGAAACGACAGGACTTTCTTTTGGGATACGAGTATCTCCTTTCCGATGCACTATTCCTTTCTTAATGCATCTCTCGCCCCCTCACATTGACGAATTAACTCAGGAATTGCGTCGCTATGAAATACTATGGGTTCTTTGACTTCTCCTTCTACATCGAGTAACGTTTCTATGGAAACGAGAGAATTTTCTTTTGGTTTTTTTTTGGTTTTTTTTTTCTTTTTTTTTTTTAAAAAAAAAAATATATATCTCTTTATTCATCATTAATATTTATACAAAAGAACCCACTACCTTAGTGATTAGTGGGTCGTAGCTAATCTATATATATAATACATATTCAGCAGCTAATTCACAATGTTATTGTATATTACGCTATGTTAGTTATTGAAGCTACAGACAGAATAAGATAATGGGCAGACTACAGCTAAAATCTACTTACTTAATATTTCCTACTGGTTAATTTCTAACTGCCTGCAGCGTTACAGGTGTGTCAGCATAAATATAAACCTACTACTGTGGCCTTGCTCATCGAGCTAATCCCGATGAGCGTGCCCCTGACACTGGGCTGGCCAGGACTGTTTGTCGCTGCAGGTTCCTAACTTAGTATCTATATCTAAAGCTACAACTATTACTAACCTACGTCAATTCCGGTGCTTTGGTCTTCATTCGGGAACCCCCATCCCCCTAGTCCTGCACGTGGCGGATTGCAACTCATGAAGTCGACCAGTCCACGTACAGGCGGTATAGGATGAGGGTAATTGTCGCGTTCGGTAAAATGTCACTAATCGTGAACTACCCTCATGTATCCCCTAGTGGGACACATTTGGTGAATGTCCTAAACGTGTAAATCACTCAGATATGCCGTTAATACTTTCCGTGAAACCTCGTCTGCCAATTTGTTTAAAGTTTCGAAAGTTTCTTTTTGTCTTAATAGGCCGTATGTATTATTGTGCGGAAGTTGTTGTCTCAGCGTCATTGCTACATCATCGAAAAGGGGGCACTCATAAACCACATGGTCGGGAGTGCCCTCCGAAGCACCACAGTCACACTCGGGTGTAGCCTTTTTCCCAAACCGACACAAGTATGTCGGGTAGGGCCCATGACCAGTGAGAAAGTGTATTAAACCCCGCGTTGGCTCAAAGTACTTTATCCCCAACCTTTCTTTTACGTCTGGCAAGAACTCAAAGGTTCTTCTGCCTGTTTCATCTGTTTCCCAAGACCTTTGCCATAGGTCCTCGCCCTTTCTACGTATTTCTTTCTTATCTATTACCGGTATTCCCATGATGTTTTCTGTTTTCACGTTGTTCCCCTTTTTGACCCAGTACCAAGCCGCTTGTTCACGAATTTTGATATCTAAAGGACAGAGCCCCATTATTACTAAGAGTGCACTTCCTGGAGAAGTTCTATACGCCCCTATGGATCTTAGAAGCATGTTTCTCTGTACTCTTCTCACTGCCATGGCAGGCATCACCCTTGTGAGCCTATGTGCCCAGACTCCCGATCCGTAACCCACTACTGATGCTAATATACTGTTATGATACAACTTGATTAGGTGAGGTGGAAGATGAAATCGTTTATGACCGATTGATATGAGATTGTTTAATAATTGTAATGCTTTTTGGGATACGGACTCAATGTGCTTTCCAAAGTTCCACCTTTCATCGATGATGACGCCTAGGTAGCGAGTCTCTTGTCGTCTTATTACTGGTGAGCCTCCTATTCTGACTGTAGGGTTCCTCGCCAGCTGTCCTTTCAGTAATAAGTAAGTCGATTTGGTCGGTGAGATCGTCATCTTAGTATTTGTGCACCACAGTTGTAATTCGGTCATCGCTCTGTCTATTTTTGGTTCGATGTCTTCGCGGCTTCGGCCGCCGACCAGCAAGAGGAGGTCATCCGCGTAGGCTATCACCTCTAGCACATCTTCACTCTGTTCTAATTTGTCCAAAAGTGGTTCCATATGGATGTCCCAGAACAGGGGACCTAGTACGGAGCCCTGGGGACATCCTTTAGTTATGGATTTTCCTACTCTGCCGCTAGGGGATGATAGCCAGACCTCCCGCCCTTCACAATAGCTCCTCAGGCAACCATATAGCGACCCTGGACACTCTTTCTCCCGCAAGCAGGAGAAGAGCGAAGGCCACCACAGGTTGTCAAAGGCGCCACTGATGTCAACCATGATGCCAACAACGTACTTGTATGGGGTAGAGTCGCAGACCTCGGCCGCCAGAGCGATCGCATCAGTTGCCGATCTGCCCGGCCTGAAGCCGAACTGCCTGCCACTCATCCCACACAGCACTCGGTGTGCAGTCAATCTGTCAGCTAGCAGTTTCTCAAATAATTTCCCAAGGATGTTCAATAGGCAAATTGGCCTATACGACTTAACATCCGCTGGGTCCTTGTTGGGTCCCTTTTTTATTATAACAACATTTGCCTCTTTCCAGATTTTCGGAAATTTTTCTTGTCTTAGGCATTCATTGTATAACTGGGTTAATGGTGCCACCAGTTGAGGTGCCAGGAACTGCACCACCTCCGCCACAATGCCGTCTGGGCCGGGGGCTTTTCCAGTTTTCATTGCTTTAATATGGCCAGCCACCTCCTCCTCAGAGAAGGGGTAGACCGCTCTGTCGTTATCAACTCTGTCCATATCTTGGTTTCGTAGCTGGGACTGTCCCTCTGTGTCGCTGGCCTCATCGTCATCAGGCAGCAGGGACCGGAGAAGAACCTCGGCAGTCTCCTGCCAAGACTCTGTCATCCCATCTTCGCGTCTAACTGTTGATAACATCATTGGGGACCGGATCTTTTCCCTCACTAATTTATAGGGTATTCCCCATGGGTCCAGGGCCAGCTGGTCCATCACAAACCTTTCCCAGCTACGTAGCCTGACTTCTTTTAGTTCTTTTTGAAATTCGTCTTTTGCCTCCCGGTATAGCTGTAACCATCGCTGTTTTTCCCACCAGACGACACTGCGCTGGTAGTGCCTCCTCAGCCTTCTGACAGACTGACGCATTTCCTGAAGTTCAGCTGACCATGGTGACGGGGAGGCCGCCATGGCTCTCCTCCTGGTTGGAACAGCTGCCTTGACCGCTCTGGTTATTGCGTCTACCAGTTCTTCGGCCCGCTTGTCTATGTCCAGGTCCTGTCGTGCTTCACCTTCAGGCAATGGAGGTATGTCGCACTCTCTCGCTAGTCTCTCCCAGTCCGCTCTCTTGAAGTTCAGTTGCAACTCCCACCCTGTGGCCCAGTGACAGCCTCCGTTTCCTAAGCTGAACATTATTAGATTATGGTCGCTTGTTGTCGCATTCTCCTTTACTTCCCAATTCTGAATGATGTTAGCAGAATTTGGTGTAACTAACGTTACATCTATATTAGTGCCGCGCCCCCCTCCCGCTGCATAAGTGGGAGGGTTGCCAGGTCTATTTGCAACCACAAGTTGCAGAGCCATAATCATTTCCTCTACTTTTTCTCCATTTTCATCTCTTGTGCCACTGTACCACAGGGGGGATTTTGCATTTATATCTGCTGTTATTATCAGCTTGCGACCTCGCAACGCCGTGGCTACTCTGGTCAGGTGATCCAGATGTTGTTCGATATTATCCCCGTATTGGAAATACATGTTTATAAAAGTTATAATTCCCATGGGAGCCTGTACCTCCACGACGTTGCAATGAGTGGTGGAAAATTGTTCAAGTGTTGTTGCTCGTATGGACTGATTGGTAATGACAATTGCCGCTTTGGGGGCTTCCCCGTTACAAGCTATCTGCCATGTAGCGGCTGCAAATGAGAGTTTTCCAGCTTGAGAGTACGGCTCCTGCAAGCAGAGTACGTCAAGCCTCTTCTCCTCCACCTCTCTTCGGAGCTCCTGCATCACGAGTCTGCTGTTATGCGTATTCAACTGTCCAACAGTTAGTTTTGTCATTATGGGAAGTAAGTATGTAATCTGTCATCAGGCCATGTCTTGCTCCAATCAAAGGCGATTCGACCATGAGCTAGGACTGATTGAGTATAGATGTCATTCAAGTCAAATTTCTCCCCACGTCTGTCGAACACTTTCTTAAGTAAGTCCCGCAGGGCCCCGAAGTCGGTGGGAAGATTCACTGACTTTAATTGTATCCTGTCCACAGCCTCCATTACCGAGAAGGTGACCTTTCTTCCGTCTTCGTGTCCTACCCGGACCACATGTCGTAAGGCAGTGGTCAGGATAGCCGGCTGCTCCAATCTTGCCAATTGCATGGTGAATTCTAAATTGGGATACACCCTGATCGGATCTACAGGCGGTAGCCTGATTACTGGAGTTTCTGCCTCAGTTGGGTTGGTGCTGGTGACTGTACTTTCTTGAAGAGGTTTTTTTGTTTGTTCAACTTTTTGTGCAGGGGCCCGGGAGGCCGCTACCACTACAGGATGCTTCTGCCGTTGGATGTTGTTGTTCGGCCTTTCTCCCCGATTTAGGGGAGGGGGAGCTGTGTTTCTGTCTGGAGGATCGGTTTGTATGCCTCTGTCCACCATAAAGGGATCTGTTTGTATTTCCTTCTCAACTGTTGTGATGCATAAGGTGCCCGAAAGCGACCTTAGAAATTCTTTAAATTTATTAGCTCTCACAGCATCCCTCCTTCTCTTACTCGGGGACTTGTGTTTGAGCATCCTGTTAGCTGTGCTCTGCTCAGCCATAGTCGATTCTTGAGATCAGGCGTTGTTCAAGCATCCGGTAAGTGGGGCAGTTCCGTCCCGTGGCACCACAGGATTTCTTCCCCCGATTTTTACACGGAATGCAGACCCCTGTCGTTCTGCATTCCTTGCGGTTGTGACCACTTTCACCGCATCTGGAGCAAGCCGACCCCCTGGTACAGTGCCTCAGAATGTGGTCCAGGTCGCCGCAGTTGTGGCAGCGAGGTACCACGATATAATCCCTTGTGTTAATGGCATGAAAGCCTACATATAATCTGCCCATTGATCTTATTTTTTTCCATAATTGTGCCGAGACCTCGGCCACGTGATGTACCACATCGCGATCTCGAGGTCCTGTTTTGAACTTCAGCTTAAAAGAATTTTTAAATTCTTGCTCATTGATATCTTCAAAATTCTGTGATCTAACTGTTTCATGAAGCTCCTCATTGGTCATAATCGTGGGCACATCGTATAATATTATTAAAGGGTTTCTTTTTCTGGGGGGTTCGCACTTAACAACTGCATTTAGTTTTTGATTGTTTAAGAGTTTCTCCTTGTCCTCCTCACTAGCGACTTCCACAATAACTGAGTTTCTACTGGGTTTTACTCTTTTGATTTTGATCTTATCCTTCACTGGGTCTACAGTTTTAGTTAGCAGCTCCTGTATTTTCTTAACGCTCGTATCTTGGCCAGGCAGGGTCCTCAAGAAGACTGCCGTGTCTGACCGTTTAGCGACTTTTTCTATTGTGTCCCTTGTTGAGGTCTGTTTAGCTGGCGCCTGTGCAGCCACAGCCGCCCAAGTCTTACTAGGTTGTTTTCTTAGTCTTTCATTTTCTTTTGTTAATTCCAATACGCGGCCTTCCAGTCTTGCATGAGCTATGGCCCATGCCGATAGCTCATTTCTGATCGTATTAAGAGCCGCTTGACTAATTTTACCATTCTTAACATTTTGCTCTAAGAGCATGGTAATTCTTGCGTGTCTTTGTACTACGCTCTCATCATCTGCCTGTCCCATCCCGTCCTGTGGTGAGGGTACAGACATCATAGAAGCCCGTAAAGGCGCACTCGTATCACTCGCTTCGGTTTCAGCCATCTTGGTAACGAGTGATAAAAAGGTGGGAGCCCGTCTCTTGCCCCGGACCGGCTCCTCTGGCATGGGGGGGGGGGACTATTGCAGCTCGCCCACCGACCTCGCCCCTAGGTCAAGGGCACTCCAGAGCTGCAGGGTTCAACGCGCCGTTGCCAGCGCACTGGTCCCCATCGAAGGCCTCGTCGTCGACGATTTCACCCGACGCTCCTCGGCAAGTGCACCCCGCACTCCGGAGAGGCGGATGCACCCCTCGCCCTTCGCCGCCTACTAGCCCGAGTTTCCACCCGAAGGCCGAGGACCCACTCCTACTCAGGTGGTGGGTCGGTCCCCCAGTCGTTCGGCGGTCTGGGCCCATCTAACCTGGCCCAGGCGATGTCACCACCACCTGGGTTTGGCAGAACACGCCCCGGTTACCCAGGGGCGCGGCGAAGCACCCTTGCCGACTCGCGCCGTGATCCCACGCCGACAAACGAGGTCGCCGGCATGCAGAGCACCTGCTGGTCTGTGCCCTGCGAACAGAAAGGGACTGGTGTTCGGTCCCTCGACACAGCTCCCCCTGTGCCACGCACCCTTCGCTTTCGCATCGGGTTGGGTCGCAGCTCTCCCTTTTGACGCAAGGCAAAATGCCAAGCTTGACGTCTGGCACCACGGGAAGGCGGAAAGAGCCACTTGGGAAGGAGAGGCTATGTGAGACGCTTCACTTCCCCCAGTGAGGACGGCCGCGGCACGCTCGACGTGAAGCGATACGCTCCAGTGCGAGCTTCCGTGCCTTACGGCGCGCCGGCAACGGGCGGGCCCGCCCCGAAACGCGCCGTCAAGCGACTGACCTCTTTTGGTTTACAAGTATTTCTTTTCGATGCACTATTACTTCTTAACTGCATCCCTCGAACCCTCACATTGAAGAATTAACACAGAAATTGCGTCGCTATGAAATACTATGGGTTCTATGACATATCCTTCTAAATCGATTAACGTTTCTATTGAAACGAAAGGATTTTCTTTTGGGTTACGACTGTCTCTTTTCTGATGCATTATTACTTCTTGACTGCATCCCTCGCTCCCCCACATTGACCAAATAACACAGAAATTGCGTCGCTATGAAATACCATGAGTTCTATGACTTTTCCTTCTAATTCTAGTAACGATACTATGGAAACGACAGGACTTTCTTTTGGGATACGAGTATCTCCTTTCCGATGCACTATTCCTTTCTTAATGCATCTCTCGCCCCCTCACATTGACGAATGAACTCAGGAATTGCGTCGCTATGAAATACTATGGGTTCTATGAATCCTCCTTCTAAATCGAGTAACGTTTCTATGGAAACGACAGGATTTTCTTTTGGGATATGACTGTCTCCTTTCCGATGCACTATTCCTTCTTTACTGCATCCCTCGCTCACTCACATTGACGAACTAACACAGAAATTGCAGGGCTATGAAATACTATGGGTTCAATGACTTCTCCTTTTAAATCGTGTAACGTTTCTATGGAAACGACAGGATTTTCTTTTCGGATACAAGTATTCCTTTTCCGATGCACTATTAATTCTTTACTTCATCTCTCGCACCCTCACATTGAAGAATTAACACAGAAATTGCGTCGCTATGAAATACTATGGGTTCTATTACTCCTCCTACCTAAATCGAGTAATGTTTCTCTGGAAACGACAGGATTTTCTTTTGGGTTACGACTGTATCCTTTCGATGCACTATTTCATTTTTACTGCATCCCTCGTTCCCTCACATTGGCGAATTAACACCGATATTGCGTCGCTATGATATACTATGACCTTTCCTTCGAAGTCGAGTAACGTTTCTATATAAACGAGAAGATTTTCCGTTGGGATACGACCGTCTCCTTTTCGATGCCCTATTCCTTCTTTACTGCATCCCTCGCATCTTCACATTGAAGAATTAACACAGAAATTGCGTCGCTATGAAATACTACGAGTTCTATTACTCCTCCTACCTAAATCGAGTAACGTTTCTATGGAAATGACAGGATTTACTTTTGGGATACATGTATTTCTTTTCTGATGCACTATTACTTCTTTACTGCATCCCTCGCACCCTCACATTGAAGAATTAACACAGAAATAGCGTCGCTATGAAATACAATGGGTTCAATGGCTTCTCCTTCAAAATCGAGTGTCGTTTTTATGGAAACGACAGGATTTTCATTTGGGATACGACTGTCTCCTTTACGATGCACTATTCCTTCTTTACTGCACCCCTCACTTCCTCACATTTACGAATTAACACTGAAATTGCGTAGCTATGAAATTCTATGGGTTCTATGACTTCTTCTTCTAAATCGAGTAATGTTTCTATGGATACGACTGTATTTTCTTTTCGGATACGAGTATCTCCTTTCCGATGCACTATTCCTTCTTTACTGCATCCTTCGCTCTCTCACAATGAAGTATTAACGCAGAAATTATGGCGCTGTGAGACACAATTGGTTCTATGACATGTCCTTCTAAATCGAGTAACGTTTCTATGGAAACGACAGGATTTTTTTTTGGGATACGACTATCACCTTTCCTATGCACTATTCCTTCTTTACTGCATCCCTCGATCTCTCACATTTACGAATTAACACAGAAACTGCGACGCTATGATATACTATGGTTTCTATGACCTGTCCTTCGAAATCGAGTACCGTTTCTATGGAAACGAGAAGATTTTCTTTTGGGATACGAGTATTCCCTTTCCGATGCACTATTCCTTCTCTAATGCATCCCTCGCTCCCTCACATTTACGAATTAAAACAGAAATTACGTCGCTATGAAATTCCATGACTTCTATGACTTCTCCCTCTACATCTAGTAACGATTCTATGGAAACGACAGGAATTTTTTGGGGGGTACGAGTATCTACTTTCCGATGCACTGTTCCTTCTATACTGCATCCCTCGCCTCTCACATTGACGAATTAACACAGAAATTGCGTCGATATGAAATACAATGGGTTCTATGACTTCTCCTTCTAAATCAAGGTACGTTTCTATGGAAACGACAGGATTTTCATTTGGGATACGACTGTCTCCTTTCCGATGCACTATTCCTTCTTTACTGCATCCCTCGCTCCCTAACATTGACGAGGTAACACAGAAATGGCGTCGCTGTGATATACCATGGGTTCTGTGACATCTCCCGCTATATCGAGTAACGTTGCTATGGAAACGACAGGATTTTCTTGTGGGATACGACTATCTCCTTTACAATGCACTATTCCTTCTTTACTGCATCCCTCGCTCCCTCACATAGGCGAATTAATACAGAAATTGCGTCGCTATGAAATACTATGATTTCTATGACTTCTCCCTCTAAATCGAGTAACGATTCTATGGAAACGACAGGATTTTCTTTCGGGATACGAATATATCATTTCCGATGCACTATTCCTTCTTTACTGCATCCCTCGCCCCCTCACATTGCCGAATTAACACAGAAATTGCGTCGCTACGAAAAACTATGGGTTCTATGACTTCTCATTCTAAATCGAGTAACTTTTCAATGGAAAAGACAGGATTTTCTTTTGGGATACTACTGTCTCCTTTCCGATGCACTATTCCTTCTTTACTGCATCCCTCAGCTGCTCAAATTGACGAATTAACACAGAAATTGCGTCGCTATGAAATACAATGGGTTCTATGGCTTCCCCTTGTAAATCGAGTAACGTTTCTATGAAAACGACAAGATTTTCTTTTGGGACACGACTGTCTCCTTTCCGATGCACTATTCCTTCTGTACTGCATCCCTCCCTCCCTCACATTGACGAATTAACACAGAAAATGCGTCGCTATGAAATACTATGGGTTCTATGACATTTCCTGCTAAATGGAGTAACACTGCTATGGAAACGACAGGACTTTCTTATGGGATACGAGTATCTCCTTTCCGATGCACTATTCCTTCTTTACTGCATTCCTCGCGCCCTCATATTGACGAATTAACACAGAAATTACGTCGCTATGAAATTCCATGAGTTCTATGATTTCTCCTTCTTAATCTAGTAACGATTCTATGGAAACGACAGGATTTTTTTTTGGGAACGTGTATCTCCATTCCGATGCACTATTCCTTCTGTACTGCTTCCCTCGCCCCCTCACATTGACGAATTAACACAGAAATTGCGTCGCTATGAAATACTATGCGTTCTATGATTTCTCCTTCTAAATCGAGTTACGTTTCAATGGAAACGACAGGATTTTCTTTTGGGTTACGACTGTCTCCTTTCCGATGCACTATTTCATCTTTGCAGCAACCCTCGCTCCCTCACATTGATGAATTAACACAGAAGTTGCGTCACTATGATAACAATGGGTTCTACTACATCTCCTACTAAATCGAGTATCGATTCTATGGAAACGACAGGATTTTCTTTTGGGACACGACTGTCTCCTTTCCGATGCACTATTCCTTCTTTACTGCATCCCTTGCTCCCTCACATTGGCGAATTAATACAGAAATTGCGTCGCTACGTAATTCTATGGGTTCTATGACTTCTCCATCTAAATCGAGTAACGAGTCTATGGAAACGGCAGGATATTCTTTCGGGATACGAGTACCTCCTTTCCGATGCACTATTCCTTGTTTACTGCATCTCTCGCCCCCACATTGCCGAATTAACACAGAAATTGCGCCGCTATGAAAAACTATGGGTTCTATGACTTCTTTTCTAAATCGAGTAACGTTTCAATGGAAGCGACAGGATTTTCTTTTGGGATACGACTGTCTCCCTTCCGATACACTATTCCGTCTTTGCTGCATCCCTCGCTCCCTCACATTGACGAATTAACACAGAAATTGCGGGGCTCTTAAATACGATGGGTTCTATGGCTTCTCCTACTAAATCGAGTACAGTTTCTAGGGAAACGACAGGATTTTCTTTTCGGATACAAGTATTTCTTTTCCGATGCACTATTACTTCTTTACTGCATTACTCGCACCCTCACATTGACGAATTAACACAGAAATTGCGGATCTATGAAATACTGTGGTTCTATGACATCTCCTTCTAAATCGAGTAACGTTTCTATGGGAGCGACAGGATTTTTTTTGGGATACGACTGTGTCCTCTCCGATGCACTATTCCTCCTTTTCTTCATCGCTCGCTCCCTAACATTGAAGAATTAACACAGAAATTGCGTCGCTATGAAATACTATGGGTTCTATGAATTCTCCTTCTAAATCGAGTAACGTTTCTATGGAAACGAACGGATTTTCTTTTGGGATACCACTGTGTCCTCTCCGATGCACTATTCCTTCTTTTCTTCATCACTCGCTCCCTGACATTGTCGAATTAACACAGAAATTGTGTCGCTATGAAATACTATGGGATCTATGACATATCCTTCTAAATCGATTAACGTTTCTATTGAAACGAAAGGATTTTCTTTTGGGTTATTACTGTCTCTTTTCCGATGCATTATTACTTCTTGACTGCATCCCTCGCTCCCCCACATTGACGAAATAACACAGAAATTGCGTCGCTATGAAATACCATGAGTTCTATGACTTTTCCTTCTAATTCTAGTAACGATACTATGGAAACGACAGGACTTTCTTTTGGGATACGAGTATCTCCTTTCCGATGCACTATTCCTTTCTTAATGCATCTCTCGCCCCCTCACATTGACGAATTAACTCAGGAATTGCGTCGCTATGAAATACTATGGGTTCTATGAATTCTCCTTCTAAATCGAGTAACGTTTCTATGGAAACGACAGGATTTTCTTTTGGGATATGACTGTCTCCTTTCCGATGCACTATTCCTTCTTTACTGCATCCCTCGCTCACTCACATTGACGAACTAACACAGAAATTGCGGGGCTATGAAATACTATGGGTTCAATGACTTCTCCTTCTAAATCGTGGAACGTTTCTATGGAAACGACAGGATTTTCTTTTCGGATACAAGTATTTCTTTTCCGATGCACTATTACTTCTTTACTTCATCTCTCGCACGATCACATTGAAGAATTAACACAGAAATTGCGTCGCTATGAAATACTATGGGTTCAATGACATATCCTTCTAAATCGAGTAACGTCTTTCTGGAAACTACAGGATTTGCTTTTGGGTTACGACTGTCTCCTTTCCGATGCACTATTTCTTTTTTACTGCATCCGTCGCTCCCTCACATTGACGAATTAACCCAGAAAATGCGTCGCTATGATGGACTATGGGTTCTATGACCTTTCCTTCGAAATCGAGTAACGTTTCTATGGAAACGAGAAGATTTTCTTTTGGGATACAACCGTCTCCTTTCCGATGCACTATTCCTTCTTTATTGCATTCCTCGCCCCCCACATTGACGAATTAACACAGAAATTGCGTCGCTATGAAATTCTATGGGTTCTATGACTTCTCCTTCTAAATTGAGTAACGTTTCTATGGAAACGACGGGACTTTCGTTTGGGATACAAGTATTTATTTTCCGATGCACTATTACTTTTTTACTGCATCCTTCGCACCCTCACATTGAAGAATTAGCACCGAAATTTCGTCGTTGTGAAATACTATGGGTTCTACGAGATACACTTCTAAATCGAGTAACGTTTCTATGGAAACGACAGGATTTTCTTTTGGGATACGACTATCTCCTCTACGATGCACTGTTCCATCTTTACTGCATCCCTTGCTCCCTCACATTGTCGAATTAACACATACATTGCGGGGTTATGAAATACTATGAGATCAATGACTTCTCCTTCTAAATCGAGTAACGTTTCTATGGAGACGGCAGGATTATCTTTTGCGATACAAGTTTTTCTTTTCCGATGCACTGTTCAATCTTTACTGCATCCCTCGCTCCCTCACATTGACGAATTAACACAGAAACTGCGTCGCCATGAAATAGTGTGGGTTCTATGACATCTCGTTCTAAATCGAGTAACGTTTCTATGGAAGCGACAGGATTTTCTTTTGGGATACGACTGTGTCCTCTCCGATGCACTATTCTTTCTTGTCTTCATCCCTCGCTCCCTCACATTGACAAAATAACACAGAAATTGTGTCGCTATCAAATACTATGTGTTCTATGACTTCTCCTTCTAAATCGAGTAACGTTTCTATGGAGACGACAGGATTTTCTTTTGGGATACGACTATCTCCTTTACGATGCACTATTCCTTCTTTACTGCATCCCTTGCTCCCTCACATTGTCGAATTAACACAGAAATTGCGGGGCTATGAAATACTATGAGATCTATGACTTCTCCTTCTAAATCGCGTAACGTTTCTATGGAAACGACAGGATTATCTTTTGGGATACAAGAATCTCTTTTCCGATGCACTATTCCATTTTTACTGCTTCCCTCGCTCCTTCACATTGACGAATTAACACAGAGACTGCGTCGCCATGAAATTGTGTGGGTTCTATGACATCTCCTTCTGAATCGAGTGTCGTTTCTGTGGAAACGACAAGATTTTCATTTGGGATACTACTGTGTAATGTCCGATGCACTATTCCTTCTTTTCCTCATCCCTCGCTCCCTCACATTGACGAATTAACACAGAAATTGTGTCGCTATAAATTACTATGGGTTCTATGACTTCTCCTTCTAAGTCAAGTAACGTTTCTATGGAAACGACAGTATTTTATATTGGGATACAAGTATCTTTTTTCCGATGCACTATTACTACTTTACTGCATCCCTCGCACCTTCACATTGAAGAAGTAACACAGAAATTGCGTTGCTATGAAATCCAATGGGTTCTATGACGTATCCTTCTAATTCGAATAATGTTTCTATGGAAACGATAGGATTTTCTTTTGGGTTACGACTGTCTCCTTTCCGATGCACTATTTCTTCTTTACTGCATTCCTCACTCCCGCACATTGACGAATTAACACAGAAATTGCGTCGCTATGATATACTATGGGTTGTATGACCTCTCATTCGAAATCGAGGAACGTTTCTATGGAAACGAGAAGATTTTCTTTTGGGATACGACCGTCTCCTTTCCGATGCACTATTCTTTCTTTACTGCATCCCTCGCTCCGTCTCATTGACGAATTAACACAGAAAGTGCGTCGCTATGATATACTATGGGTTCTATTACATCTCTTTCTAAATCGAGTAACGTTTCTATGGAAACGACAGGATTTTCATTTTGGATACGACTGCCTCCATTCCGATGCACTATTCCTAGTTTACGGCATCCCTCGCTCCCTCACATTGACGAAGTAACACAGAAATGGCGTCGCTATGATATACTTTCGGTTCTCTGAAATCTCCTTCTAAATCGAGTAACGTTTCATTGGAAGCGACAGAATTTTCTTTTGGGATACGACTGTCTCCTCTCCGATGCACTATTCCTTCTTTACGTCATCCCTCGCTCCCCCACATTGACGAATTAACACAGAAATTGCGTTGCTATGATATACTATAGGTTCTATGTTTTCTCCTTCTAAATCGAGTAACGTTTCAATGGATTAGACAAGAATTTCTTTTGGGATACAAGTATTTCTTTTCCGTTGCACCATTACTTCTTTACTGCATCACTGGCACCTTCACATTGAAGAATTAACACAGAAACTGCGTCATTATGAAATACTACGAGTTCTATGACTTCTCCTACCTAAATCGAGTAACGTTTCTATGGAAGCGACAGGATGTTCCTTTGGGATACGTCTGTCTCCTTTGCGATGCACTATTCCTTCTTTACTGCATCCCTAGCTCCCTCACATTGACGAATTAACACAGAAATAGCGGGGCTATGAAATATTATGGGTTGTATGACTTCTCCTTCTACATCGAGTAACGTTTCTATGGAAACGACAGGATTTTCTTTTGGGATACAAGTATTTCTTTTCCGAAGCACTATTACTTCTTTACTGCATCCCTCGCACACTCATATTGAAGAATTAACACCGAAATTTCGTCGTTGTGAAATACTATGGGTTCTACGACATACACTTCTAAATCGAGTAACGTATCTATGGAAACGGCAGGATTTTCTTTTGGGATACGATTATCTCCTCTACGATGCACTATTCCTTCTTTACTGCATCCCTTGCTCCCTCACATTGTCGAATTAACACAGAAATTGCGGGGCTATGAAATGCTATGAGATCTATGACTTCTCCTTCTAAATCGAGTAACGTTTCTATGGAAACGGCCGGATTATCTTTTGGGATACAAGTATTTCTTTTCCGATGCACTATTCCATTTTTACTGCATCCCTCGCTCCCTCACATTGACGAATTAACACACAAACTGCGTCGCCATGAAATAGTGTAGGTTCTATGACATTTCCTTCTAAATCGAGTAATTTTTCTATATTCTATGGAAGCGACAGGATTTTCTTTTGGGATATGACTGTGTCCTCTCCGATGCACAATTATTTCTTTTCTTCATCCCTCGCTCCCTCACATTGACAAAATAACACAGATATTGTGTCGCTATCAAATACTATGGGTTCTATGACTTCTCCTTCTAAATCGAGTAACGTTTCTATGGAGACGACAGGATTTTCTTTTGGGATACGACTATCTCCTCTACGATGCACTATTCCTTCTTTACTGCATCCCTTGCTCCCTCACATTGTCGAATTAACAGAGAAATTGCGGGGCTACGAAATACTATGAGATCTATGACTTCTCCTTCTAAATCGAGTAACGTTTCTATGGAAACGACAGAATTTTCTTTTGGGATACACGTATTTCTTTTCCGATGCACTATTACTACTTTACTGCATCCCTCGCACCCTCACATTGAAGAATTAACACTGAAATGGCGCCGCCGTGAAATACTATGGGTTCTAAGACATCTCCTTCTAAATCGAGTAACGTTTCCATGGAAACGACAGGATTTTCTCTTGTAATACGAGTTTCTCGTTTCCGATGCACTATCACATCTTTGCTGCATCCCTCGCTCCCTCACTTTGACGAATTTACACAGAAATTGCGTCGCTATGAAATACTATGAGTTCCATGACATCTCCTACTAAATCGATTAACCTTTCTATGAAAACGAATGGATTTTCTTTTGGGATACGAGTATCACCTTTCCGATGCACTATTCCTCCTTTACTGCATCCTTCGCTCCCTCACATGGACGAATTAATACAGAAATTGCGTCGCTATGAAATACTGTGTGCTCTATGACAGCTCTTTCTAAATCGAGTGACGTTTCTATGGAAACAACTGGATTTTCTTTTGGGACACGAGTATCTCCTTTCCGATGCACTATACCTTCTTTACTGCGTTCCTCGCTCCCTCACATTGACGAATTAACACAGAAATGGCGTCGCTATGAAATACCATGTGTTCAATGACATCCCCTTCTAAATCGAGTAACGTTTCTATGACAATGACAGGATTTTCTTTTGGGATACGACTGCCTCCTATCCGATGCACTATTCCTTCTTTACTGCATCCCTCGCTCCCTCACTTTGACGAATTAACACAGATATTGCCGGGCTATGAAATACTATGGGTTCTATGACTTTTCCTTCTCAATCGAGTAACGTTTCTATGGAAACGACAAGATTTACTTTTGGGATACAACTATTTCTTCTCCGACGCACTATTCCTTCTAAATTGCATCACACGCTCCCTCACATTGACGAATTATTACAGAAATTGCGTCGCTATGAAATACTATGGGTTCTATGACATCTCCTTCTAAATCGAGTTACGTTTCTATGGAAACTAAAGGATATTCTTTTGGGGTACGACTGTCTCCTTTCCGATGCACTATTCTATCTTTACTGCATCCTTCGCCCCCTCACATTCACAAATTAACACTGACATTGTGGCGCTATGATATACTATGGTTTCTATGCATTCTCCGTCTAAATCGAGTAACGTATCTATGGATACGAAGGGATTACCTTTTGGCATACGACTATCTCCTTTCCGATGCACTATTCCTTCTTTACTGCATCCCTCGCTCCCTCACATTGACGAATTATCACAGAAATGGCGTCGCTAGGAAATACTATGGGTACTATGACAACTCACTCCAAATCGAGTAACGTATCTATGGATGCGACAGGATTTTATTTTAGGATACGAGTATCTCCTTTCCGATGCACTATTCCATCTTTACTGCATCCCTTGCTGCCTCACATTGACTAATTAACACAGGAATTGCGTCGCTATGAAATACTATGGGTTTTATGACTACTCCTTCTACATCAAGTAACGTTTCCATGGAAACGACAGGTTATTCTTTGGGATACGACTTTCGCCTTTCAGATGCACTAGTCCCTCTTTAGTGCATCCCTCGCTCCCTCACATTGACGAATTAACACAGTAATTGCGTTGCTATGAAATTCTGTGGTTTCTATGTCATCTCCTTCTAAATCGAGTAACGTTTCTATGGATACGACAGGATTTTCTGTTGGGATACGATTGTTTCCTTTCCGATGAACTATTCCTTTCTTACTGCATCCCTCGCTCCGTCACATTGACGAATTAACACTGAGATTGTGTCGCTATGATATACTATGGGTTCTATGACTTCTCCTTCTAAATCGTGTAATGTTTTTATGGAAACGAAAGGATATTCTTTTCTGATACGACTGTCTCCTTTCAGATGCATTATTCCTTCTTTACTGCATCCCACGCTCCCTCACATTGACGAATGTACACAGAAATTGCGTCTCTATGATATACAATATTTTCTATGACTACTCCTTCTAAATCGAGTAAGGTTTCTATGGAAACGACAGGATTTTCTTTTGGGATACGAGTATCTCATTTCCGGTGCACTATTCCATCTTTACTGGATCCTTCGCTCCCTCACATTGACGAATTAACACAGAAAATGCGTCGCTATGAAATACAATGGGCCCTATGACTACTCCATCTTAATCGAGTAACGATTCTGTGGAAACGACAGAAATTTCTTTTGGGATACCACTGTCTCCTTTCCGATGCACTAAACCTTCTTTACTGCATCCCTCGCTCCCTCACATTGATGAATTAACACAGAAATTGTGTCGCTCTGAAATACTATGGGTTCTATGACATCTCATTCTAAATCGAGTAACGTTTCTAGGGAAACGACTGGATTTTCTTTTGGGATTCGAGTAACTCCTTTCCGATGCACTATTCCTTCTTTACAGCATCCCTCGCTCCCTCACCTTGTCGAATTGACACAGAAATTGCGTCGCTATGAAATACTACGGGTTCTATGAATACTCCTTCCAAATCGAGTAACGTATCTATGGATACGACTGGGATTTATTTTAGGATACGAGTATCTCCTTTCCGATGAACTATTCCTTCTTTACTGCGTCCCTCGCTCCCTCATATTAACGAACTAACACTGAAATTGCGTCGCTTTGGAGTACTATGGGTTCTATGACTTCTCCTTCTAATTCGAGTAACGTTTCTATGGAAACGACAGGATTTTCATTTGGGAGTCGAGTATCTCCTTTCCGATGCACTATTCCTTCTTTACTGCATCCCTCGCTCCCTCACATTGAAGAATTAACACAGAAATTTTGTCGCTATGAAATACTATGTGTTCCATGACATCTCATTCTAAATCGAGTAACGTTTCTATGGAAACGACTGGATTTTCATTTGGGACTCGAGTAACTCCTTTCCGATGCACTATTCCTACTTTACAGCATTACTCGCTCCCTCAGATTGACGAATGAACACAGAAATTGCGTCGCTATGAAATATTGTGCGTTCTATGATATCTCCTTCTAAATTGAGTAACGTTTCTATGGAAATGACTGAATTATATTTTGGAATACGAGTATCTCCTTACCGATGCACTATTCCTTCTTAACTGCATTCCTCGCTCACTCACATTGACGAATTAACACAGAAATTGCATCGCTATGAAATACTATGGGTTCCATGACAACCCATTCGAAATCGAGTCATGTTTCTATGGAAACGACAGGATTTTTTTTTTTGGGATACAAGTGTTTCTTTTCCTATGCACTATTCCTTCTTTACTGCATTCCTCGCACCCTCACATTGACGAATTAACACAGAAATTGCGTCGCTATGAAATACAATTGGTTCTATGACGTCTCCTTCTAAACCGAGTAACGTTTCTATGGAAACGTCAGGAATTTCATATTGGATACGACTGTCTCCTTTCCGATGCACTATTCCTTCTTTACTGCATCCCTCGCTCCCTCACATTGACGAGTTAACACAGAAATTGCGGCGTTATGAAATAGTATGGGTTCTATGACTTCTCCTTCTAAATCGAGTTACGTTTCTATGGAAACGACAGGATTTTCTTTTGGGATACAAGTATTTCATTTCCGAAGCACTATTCCTTCTTTACTGCATCCCTCGCCCCCTTATATTGACGAATTAACACAGATATTGCGTGTCTATGAAATACTACGGATTCTATGACTACTCGTTCAAAATCGAGTAACGTTTCTATGGCAACGACAGCATTTTTTTTGGGATACGATTATCTCCTTTCCGATGCACTAGTCCTTCTTTAGTGCATCCCTCGCTTCCTCACAATGACGAATTAACACAGAAATTGCGTCGCTATGATATACCATGGGCTCTGTGGCATCTCCTTCTAAATCGAGTTACATTTCTATGTAAACAACAGGATTTTCTTTTAAAAATGGCTCTGAGCACTATGGGACTTATCATCTATGGTCATCAGTCCCCTAGAACTTAGAACTACTTAAACCTAACTAACCTAAGGACATCACACAACACCCAGCCATCACGAGGCAGAGAAAATCCCTGACCCCGCCGGGAATCGAACCCGGGAACCCGGGCGTGGGAAGCGAGAACGCTACCGCACGACCACGAGATGCGGGCATTTTCTTTTGGGATACGACTCTCTCCTCTGCGATGCACTATTATTTCTTTACTGCATCCCTCGCCCCCTCACATTGACGAATTAACACAGAAATTGCATCGCTATGAAATACTATGGGTTCCATGACATCGCATTCTAAATAGAGTCACGTTTCTATGGAAACGACAAGATTTTCTTTTGGGATACAAGTATTTCTTTTCCGATGCACTATTCCTTCTTTACTGCATTCCTCGCTCCCTCACATTGACGAATTAACACAGAATTGGCGTTGCTATGAAGTACTAAGGGTTCTATGACATCTCCTACTAAATCGTGTGACGTTTCTATGGATACGAAGGATTTTCATTTGGGATACGACTGTCTCCTTTCCTATGCACTATTCCTTCTTTACAGCATCCCTCGCTCCCTCACATTGTCGAATTAACACAGAAATGGCGTCGCTATGAAATACTATGGGTTATATGACATCTCTTTCCAAATCGAGTGACGTTTCTATGGATACGAAAGGATTTTCTTTTGGGATACGACTGTCTCTTTTCCGATGCACTATTCCTTCTTTACTGCATCCCTTGCTCCCCCACATTGCCAAATTAACACAGAAATAGCGGGGCTATGAAATACTTTGGGTTCTATGACTTCTCCTTCTAAGTCGAGTAACGTTTTTATGGAAACGACTGGATTTTCTTTTGGGATACAAGAATTTTTTTTCCGAAGCGCTATTCCTTCTTTACTGCATCCCTCGCTCCCTCATATTGACTAATTAACACAGATATTGCGCCGCTATGAAATACTATGGGTTCTATGACTACTCGTTCTAAATCGAGTAATGTCTCTATGGCAACGACAGCGTTTTCTTTTGGGATACGACTATCTCCTTTCCGATGCACTAGTCTTTCTTTAGTGCATCCCTCGCTCCCTCACAATGACGAATTAACACAGAAATTGCGTCGCTATGATATACCATGGGCTAAATGACATCTCCTTCTAAATCCGGTTACATTTCTATGGAAACGACAGGATTTTCTTTTGGCAAACAAGTATTTCTATTCCGATGCACTATTCCTTCTTTATTGCATCCCTCGCCCCTCACATTGACGAATTAACACAGAAATTGCGTCGCTATGAAATACTATGGGTTCTATGACATCTCCTTCAAAACTGAGTAATGTTTCTATGGCAACAACGGGATTTTCTTGTTTGATACGACTATCTCCTTTCCGATGCACTATTTCCCCTTTACATCATCCCTCGCTCTTTCACATCGACGAATTGACACAGAAATTGCGTCGCTATGAAATACTATGGGTTCTATGACATCTCCCTCTAATTCGAGTAACGTTTCTATGGAAACGACTGGATTTTCGTTTGGGATACGAGTATCTCCTTTCCGATGCACTATTCCTTCTTTACTGTAACCCTCGCTCCTTCACACTGACGAATTAACATAGAAATTGCGTCGCTATGAAATACTATGGGTTCTATGACATCTCCTTCTAAATCGACTAACGTTTTTTTGGAAACGCCAGGATTTTCATATTGGATTCGACTGACTCCTTTCCAATGCACTATTCCTTCGTTACTGCATCACTCGCTCTCTCACATTGACGAATTAACACAGAAATTGCGGGGCTATGAAATACTATGGGTTCCAAGACTTCTCCTTCTAAGTCGAGTAAAGTTCCCATGGAGACAACAGGATTTTCTTTAGGGATACATGTATTTCTTTTCCGAAGCACTATTCCTTCTTTACTGCATCACTCGCTCGCTTACATTGACGAATTAACACAGAAATTGCGTCGCTATGAAATACAATGGGCTCTATGACATCTCTTTCTAAATCGAGTAACGTTTCTATGGAAACGACAGGATTTTCTTTTGGAATCCGACGGTCTCCTCTCCGATGCACTATTCCTTATTTACTGCATCACTCTCTCCCTCACATTGACGAATTAACACAGTATGTGCGTCGCTATGATATACTTTGGGCCCTATGACATCTCCTCCTAAATCGAGTAACGTTCCTACGGAAACGACAGGATTTTCTTTTGGGATACGACTCTCTCCCCTCCGATGCACTATTCCTTCATTACTTCATCCATCGCTCCCTCACATTGACGAATTAACACAGAAGTTGCGTCGCTATGATATACTACGGTTTCTATGACTTCACCTTCTAAATCGAGTATCGTTTCTATGGAAACGATGGGATTTTCGTTTGGGATACGACTATCCTCATTATGATGCACAGTTCCTACTATACTGCATCCCTCGCTCCCTCACGTTGACGAATTAACACAGATATTGCGTCGCTACGAAATTCTGTGCGTTCTATGACATCTCCTTCTAAATCGGGTACGTTTCTTTGGAAACGACTGGATTTTCTTTTGGGATACGAGTATCTCCTTTTCGATGCACTATTCCTTCTTTACTGTAACCCTCGCTCCCTCACATTGACGAATTAACACAGAAATTGCGTCGTTGTGAAATACTATGAGTTACATGACATCTCCGTCTACATTGTGTAACGTTTCTGTGGATACGACGCGATTTTCTTTTTTGATACAACTATCTCCTTTGCGATGCACTATTCCCTCTTTACTGCATCCCTCGCGCCCTCACATTGACGAATTAACACAGAAATTGCGTCGCTATGAAATTCTATGGGTTCTATGACATCTCCTTCTCAATCGGGTACGTATCTACGGAAAAGACTGGATTTTCGTTAGGGATACGAGATTCTCCTTTCCGAAGCACTATTCCTCCTTTACTGCATCCCTCGCTGCCTCACATTGAGGAATTAACACAGATATTGCGGCGCTATGAAATACTATGGGTTCTGTGACATCTCCTTCTAAATCGGGTAGCGTTTCTGTGGAAACGACTGGATTTTCTTTTGGGATACGAGTAACTCCATTCCGATGCACTATTCCTTCTTTACTGCATCCCACGCTCCCTCACATTAATGAATTAACACAGAAATTGCGTCGCTATGAAATTCTATGGGTTCTATGATTTCTCCTTCTCAATCGGGTACGTTTCTATGGAAAAGACTGGATTTTCTTTTGGGATTCGAGTATCTCCTTTCCGTTGCACTATTCCGTCATTACTGCATCCATCGCTCCCTCACATTGACGAATTAACACAGAAATTGCGTTGCTATGAAATACTATGGGTTATATGACATCTCCTTCTAAATCCAGTGACGTTTCTATCGAAACGACGGGATTGTCTTTTTTGAAACAACTGTCTCCTTTTCGATGCTTTATTTTATCTTTACTTCATCTCTCGCTTCCTCGCATTGACGATTTAACACAGAAATGGCGTTGCTTAGAAATACTAAAGGTTCTATGTCATCTTTTTCTAAATCGAGTGACGGTTCTATGGATAGGAAAGGATTTTCTTTTGGGATACGACTGTCTCCTTTCCGATGCAGTATTCCTTCTTCACTGCATCCCTCTCTCCCTCACATTGACGAATTAATTCAGAAATTGTGTCGCTATGAAATATTATGTGTTCCATGACGTCTCCGTCTACATCGAGTAACGTTTCTATACAAGCTACATGATTTTCTTTTGGGATACAAGTATTTCTTTTCCGATGCACTATTCCTTCTTTACTGCATCCCTCGCTTCCTCACATAGACGAATTAACACAGAAATTGCGTCGCTATAAAATCCAATGTGTTCTATGACGTCTCCTTCTAAAACGAGTAACGTTTCTATAGAAACGCAAGGATTTTCTTATTGGATACGACAGTCTCCTTTCCGATGCAATATTCCTTCTTTACTGCATCCCTTGATCCCTCACATTGACAAATTAACACAGAAATTGCGGGGCTATGAAATATTATGGGTTCTATGACTTCTCCTTCTAAATCGAGTAACGTTTCTATGGAAACGACAGAACTTTCTTTTGGGATACAAGTATTTCTTTTCCGATGCACTATTCCTCCTTTACTGCATCCCTCGCTCCCTTATATTGACGAATTAACACAGATATTGCGTGTCTATGAAATACTACGGGTTCTATGACTTCTCCTTCTAAATCGAGTAACGTTTGTATGGAAACGACAGAACTTTCTTTTGGGATACAAGTATTTCTTTTCCGATGCACTATTCCTCCTTTACTGCATCCCTCGCTCCCTTATATTGACGAATTAACACAGATATAGCGTGTCTATGAAATACTACGGGTTCTATGACCACTCGTTCAAAATCGAGTAACGTTTCTATGGAAACAACAGGATTTTCTTTTGGGTACGACTCTCTCCTCTCCTATGCACTATTATTTCTTTACTGCATCCCTCGCTCCCTCACATTGACGAATTAACACAGAAATTGCGTCGCAACGAAATACTATGGTTTCTATGATTTCTCCTTCTAAATCGAGTAACGTTTCTATGGAAACGCCAGGATTTTCTTTTGGGATACGACTATCTCCTTTCCGATGCACAATTCCTTCATTATTGCATCCCTCGCTCCCTCACTTTGACGAATTAACACAGAAATTGCGTCGCTATGAAATACTATGGGTTCCATGACATCCCATTCTACATCGAGTCACGTTTCTATGCAAACGACAGGATTTTGTTTTGGGATACAAGTATTTCTTTTCCGATGCACTATTCCGTCTTTACTGCATTCCTCGCTCCCTCACATTGACGAATTAATACTGATATTGCGTCGCTATGATATACTATGTGTTCTATGACATGTAACGTTTCTATGGAAACGACATGATTTTCTTTTGGGATACAAGTATTTCATTTCCGATGCACTATTCCGTCTTTCCTGCACTGCTCGCTCCCTCTTATTGACCAGTTAACACAGAAATTGCGTCGCTATGAAATACAATGGATTCTATGACATCTCCTTCTAAATCGAGTAGCGTTTCTATGGAAACGTCAGGAATTTCTTATTGGATACGACTGTCTCCTTTCCGATGCACTATTCCTTCTTAACTGCATCCCTCGCTCCCTCACATTAAAAAATTAAACAGAATTTTCGTCGCTATGAAATACTATGGGTTCTAGGACTTCTGCTTCTAAATCGAGTAACTTTTCTATGGAAACGACTGGATTTTCTTTTAGGAATCGAGTATGTAATACCGAAGCACTATTCCTTCTTTACAGCATCACTCGCTCCCTCACATTGACGAATTAACACAGAAATTGCGTCGCTATGAAATTCTATGGGTTCTATGACATCTCCTTCCAAAACTAGTAACGTTTCTATGGAAGCGACTGGATTTTCTTTTGGGATACGACTGGCTACTTTCCGATGCACTATTCCTTCTTTACTTCATCCCTCGCTCCCTCAGATTGACGTATTAACACAGAAATTGCGTCGCATTGAAATACTATGTGTTCTATGACATCTCCTTCTAAATCGAGTAACGTTTCTATGAAATGGTATGGGTTCTATGACATCTCCTTCTAAATCGAGTAGCGTTTCTATGGAAACTACAGGATTTTCTATTTTCTTTTGGGATACGAGTATCTCCTTTCCGAACCACTATTCCTTCTTTACTGCATCCGTCGCTCCCTCACATTGGCGATTTAACACCAATATTGTGTCTCTATGAAATACTATGGATTCAATGACATCTCCTTCAAAGTCGAGTAACGTTTCTATGAAATGACAGGATATTTCTTTTTTTTTGGGATACGAATATCACCTTTCCGATGCACTATTCCTTCTTTATTACATCACTGGCTCCCTCACATTGACGAATTAACACTGAAATTGCGTCGCTTTGAAATACTATGGGTTCTATGACATCTCCTTCTAAATCAAGTAACGTTTCTATGGAAACGACAGGATTTTTTTTCGGATTACGAGTATCTCCTCTTCGATGCACTATTCCTTCTTCACTGCATCCCTCGCTCCCTCACATTGACGAATCAACACAGAAATTGCCACGCTATAAAAATACTATGGTTTCTATGACATCTCCTTCTCAATCGAGTAACGTTTCTATGGAAATGTCAGTATTTTCTCTTGGGATACGAGTATCTCTTTTCCGATGCACTCTTCCTTCTTTTACTGCATCCCTCGCTCCCTCACATTGACGAATTAACACATAAAGTTCGTCGCTATGAATTACTATGTGTTCTATGCCATCTCCTTCTAAATTGAGTAACGTTTCTACGGAAACTAAAAGATTTTCTTATCGGAAATGAGGATCTCCTTTCCGATGCACTCTTCCTTCTTTACTGCATCCCTCTGCCCCTCATATTGACGAATTAACACAGAAATTGCGTCGCTTTGAATTACTATGGGTTCTATGACAGCTCCTTTTAAATCGAGTAACGTTTCGATGGAAACGACAGGATTTTCTTTGGGATTCGAGTATCTCCTCTCCGATGCACTATTCCTTCTTTTCTGCATCCCTCGCTCCCTCACATTGACGAATTAACACAGAAATTTCATCACTATGAAATACTATGGGTTCTATGACATCTCCTTCTAAATTGAGTAACGTTTCTATGGAAAAGACAGGATATTCTTTTGGGATACCACTTGTAACGCTACCGCCCTGCTCGGACGTACGTTAGCTCTATAAAGCCTGTACTGCAATAAGTTCACGAGCTTATAAACAAGGATTTTAGTACATTAGTTGACCGCGTGTACCTAATAGAAGCAAGATCGGACTTATACTCAGTCAGTAACTACAGTGATGCATCAAGCAAAAGTAAAGTATAATTACTCTTTCGCATCGACTAGAAGTACACACAGTAGATGCTACCTATAATTAATAATTCGGTCGCCAGCCTACTTAGGCAATGACTGAGTTTTTCGTTGTACAAGTGGGTGCATGTACCAGCATAGTAACACGTAGTAATGATGTGTTATATGGCAAAGTTTGGAACCAGAAAAATGCACTGAACTAAAGTTTTCTCTTTTTGTACTAGTTTGGACGAGCTAAATTTACACAACACCACACAGCAATGATTACTACGAACTGCATTTTGTATATTGATCAGACTGAAATCGGGCGTAGAATGCCCTAGCATCGACAATCTTGAAAGTAAACACACAATGTCACTATTAAGGATGGAAAAACACTAATACACTTAGGATTAATATAGAATTTAGCTTTACTGGTCAAGTCTGATCAGCACATTTCAAGGTTGAAAAAATGGACAAAAGAAGGGGGGGGGGGGCCCTGAAACTGTTATGGTCGTTATACTGAAACTATTAAGTTCTGAAGGCAAATTAACACTCAAAATTATCAACCTATGGATAACTACTCTTTTGTCTTATTTCTGAATAATTTAACTGTCATTATTTCTGTCTCAAATTAATTAAATAACATCGCTAACTCAATCCAAAAAAAAAAACCACTCTTCAATTTAGTCATACTTTTGTTCTTTACCAACAATTGTAATAACACACAGAACTGTAAACTTCTTAATAGCAAAGGTTTGACTGCTGATTAATCTTATTGACACTAATTTTAAAACTTTCAGTTCAGGGTACTCGGGTTGCACAATACGAGGTAAGGATCCTGTCTAGGTCAGTGGTCGGGATAACTCACGGCTAAGGCAATTCTGGTAAAAGTCACGTTATTATTGAACAGTTAGCAACAGTTTCGACATTGGTCCACACAGATACACTTCTAAAGATGAAATAAATGTTTGACCTGTGCTAGTCGGTGTGGCGGTTGGCGGGCATCGAGATAGCGGGCAGCACGGCGCACATACAAGCACGGCTAATGCTCACACTACTTCGGCACTTTCCATCTTCTTAGCGTCGTAATCTTTCCAATTTTGTGCCTCAGAATATAGCCATGCCAAGTAGTCGTTGGAATCGGTTCATCCGAGGCTCAATGGAATCCACTTTTCCTGGATAGCCGCCTCGGTAGAGTACGTGTTCCTCTGACCGATTCCCAACCTCCGACTGTTGCTCGCCTCCGACTGTTATACTGAGCCCGTCGTGCCGAACCGCGCCCAGTGTTCGTTTTCCCGCCTCGCCTGCCTCCACCTGCTCCCGCTCCCCTACAGGTAGGGTATTCACCACAGGTTTTTCTACTACACATATCCTACTGCATTACCTACGTATGGACCAAGTGTATAAATTACAATTTTCACATCTTACAATAGTTTTAAACATTAAGTACTCTTAATTTTGATTATCACATTGCTTGAAATCTAACATAAATAACAACATTCATCTTCAAAAGTTGCTCACAGTTTCTTTAACATAACGATACGAACCGAAGAAGATGTTCAAAACATTGCTTACATTAATTTATCTAAATTCATAAAGAAAAAAAAATTTTTTATATGTACAGTTGTCGTTACACATTATGTCCATTCCGATGCTCTACTCCTTCCTTACTGCATCGCTCGTTCGCTCCCGCACATTTACGAGTTAACACATAAATTGCGTCGCTATGATATACTATGGGTTCTATGACTTCTCCATCTGAATCGAGTAACGTTTCTATGGAAACGAAGGATTTTCTTTTGCGGTACGAGTACCTCCTTTCCGATGCACTAATTCTTCTTTACTGCATTCCTCGCTCCCTCACATTGACGAATTAACACAGAAATCGCGTCGGTATGAAATACTATGGGTTCTATGACATCTCCTTCTAATTCTAGTAACGTTTCTATGGAAACGACAGGATTTTCAATTGGGTTACGTCTATCTCTTTTCCGAGGCATTATTTCTTCTTTACTGCATCTCCTTTCCGATGCACTACTGCTCGTCTCTGCAGCCCGCGCTCCCTCACATTCACGAATTAACACAGAATTTGCGTCGCTATGAAATACTATGGGTTCTGTGACATCTCCTTCTAAATCGAGTAACGTTTCTATGGAAACGACCGGATTTTCTTTTGGGATACGAGTATCTCCTTTCCGATGCACTATTCCTTCATTACTGCATCCCTCGCTCCCTCACCTTGACGAATTAACACAGAAATTGCGGGGCTATGAAATACTATGGGTTCAATTACTTCTCCATCTAAATCGAGTTACGTTTCTATGGAAACGACAGGATTATCTTTCCGGATACTACTATCTCCTTTCCCGATTCACTATTCCTTCTTTACTCCATCCCTCGCTCCCTCACATTGACGAATTATACTGAATGTTGCGTCAGTATGAAAAACTATGGTTTCTATGACATCTCCTTCTAAATCGAGTAACGTTTCTATGGAAACGACAGGATTTTGTTTTGGGATACGACTATCTCCTTTGCGATGCAGTATTCCAACTCTACTGCATCCCTCGCTCCCTCACATTGAAGAATTAACACAGATATTGCGTCGCTATGAAATAATTTGGGTTAAATGACATCTCCTTCTAAATCGAATAACGTTTCTATGGAAACGACAGGATTTTCTCTTAAGATATGACTATCTCCTTTCCGATGCACTATTCCTTCTTTACTGTATCCCTCGGTTCCTTACATTGACGAAATAAAAAAGTAAGTGCGGTTCTATGAAATAGTTTGGGTTCTATGACTTCTCCATCTTCATCGAGTAACGTTTTCATGGAGACGACAGGATTTTCTTTTGGGAAAACACTATCTCATTTCCGATGCACTATTCCTTGTTTACTGCATCCCCCGCTCCCTCACATTGACGAATTAACACAGACATTGCGTCACTATGAATAACTATGGGTTCTATGACATCTCCTTCTAAATAGAGTAACGTTTCAATAAAAACGACATGAATTTTTTTTTTTGTGATACGAGTATCTCCTATGCGATGCACAATTCCATTCTTTACCTGCAACCCTCGCTCTCTCACCTTGACGAATTGACACTGAAGTTCCGGGACTATGAAATACTATGGGTTCTATGACTTCTCCATCTAAATCGAGTAACGTTTTCTATGGAAACGACAGGACCATCTTTTGGGATACGACTATCTCCCTTCCGATGCACTATTACATCTTTACTGCATCCCTCGCTCCCTCATATTGACGAATTAACACAGAAATTGCGGCGCCATGAAATACTATGTGTTCTATGACATTGCCTTCTAAATAGAGTAACGTTTCAATGGAAACGACAGTCTTTTGGAGACGACTATCTCCTCTCCGATGCACAAATCTTCTTCGGTACTGCAACCCTCGCTCCCTCACACTGAAGAATTAACACAGAAATTGCGTCGCCACGATATCCTATGGGTTCTATGACATCTCCTTCTAAATCGAGAAACGATTCGATGGAAACGACACAATTTTCTTTGGGAAACGACTATCTCCTTCCGATGCACTCCTTCCTTCTTCACTGCATCCCTCGCTCTATCTCATTGACGAATTAATATAGAAATTGCGGCGATATGAAATACTATTGGTTATATGACATCTCCTTCACAATCGAATAACGTTTTCTATGGAAACGACAGGATTTTCTTTTGGGACACGACTATCTCCATTCCGATGCACTCTTCCTTCTTCACTGCATCCCTCGCTCCCTCACATTGACGAATTTATACTGAAATTGCGACGCTATGAAAATACTATGGGTTTCAATGACATCTCCTTCTAAATCGTGTAACGTTTCTATAAAAAACGACAGGATTTTTTTTGGGGGGGGGGGGGATTACGAGTATCTGCTATCCGATGCACAATTCATTCTTTACTGCATCCCTCGCTCCCTCACCTTGACGAATTGACACTGAAATTGCGGGGCTATGAAATACCATGGGTTCTATGACTTTCTCCATCTAAATCGATTAACGTTTCTATGGAAACGACAGGATTTTCTTTTGGGATACGAGTATCTCCGTACCGATGCACTATTCCTTCATTACTGCATCCCTCGTTCCTCCACATTGACGAATTAACACAGAAATAGCGTCGCTATGAATTACTATGTGTTCTACGAAATCTCGTTCTAAATCGAGTAACGTTTCTATCGAAACTACTGGATTATCTTTTGGGATACCAGTATCTCCTTTCCGATGCACTATTCCTTCTTTACTGCATCCCTCGCTCCTTCACATTGACGAATTAACAAGGAAATTGCGTCGCTATGAAATACTATGTGTTTTATGACTATTCCTACTAAATCAAGTGAAGTTTCTATCTAAGCGACAGGATTTTCTTTTGGGATACGAGTATCTCCTATCCGATGCGCCATTCCTTCTTTACGGCATCCCTCCTTCCCTCACATTGACGAGTTAACACAGAAATTGCGTCGCTATGTAATATTATTGGTCAATGACATCTCTTTCCAGATCGAGTCTCGTTTCTATGGAGACGACAAAATTTTCTTTTTGGATACGACTAACTCCATTCCGATTCACTATTCCTTCTTTTCTGCAACTTTCGCTCCCTCACATTCACGAAACAACACAGTATTTGCGTCGCTATAAAATACTGTGGGATCTGTGACATCTCTTTCTAAATCGAGTAACGTTTGTATGGAAACGAGAGGATTTTCTTTTGGGATACGAGTATCTCATTATCTCCTATCCGATGCACTATTCCTTCTTTACTGCATCCCTCGATCCCTCACATTGACGAATTAACACAGAAATTTCGTCGCTATGAAATACTGTGGGATCTATGACATCGCCTTTTAAATCGAGTAACGTGTCGATGGAAACAACTGGATTTTCTTGTGGGATACGACTATCTCCTCTCCGATGCACTCTTCCTTCTTTACTGCATCACTCGTTCCTTCACTTCGACGAATTAACACGTAAATGGCGTCGCTGTGAATTACTATGGGTTCTATGACATCTACTTGTAAATCGAGTAACGTTCGTATGGAAACTACAGGATTTTCTTTTGGGTTACGATTATCTCATTATCCCCTATCCGATGCACTATTCCTTCTTTACTGCATCCCTCGCTCCCTCACATTGACGAATTAACATAGAAATTAAGTTGCTATAAAATAATATGGGTTCTATGACTTCTCCTCCTAAATCGTGTGACGTTTCTATTTAAACGACAAAATTTTCTTTTAGGTTACCTCTAACTCCTTTCCGATTCACTATTCCTTCTTTTCTGCATCCCTCGCTCCCTCACATTGCCGAATTAACACACAAAATGGCGGTGCTATGAAATACTATGGGATCTATGACATCTCCTTCTAAATCGAGTAACGTTTCTATGGAAACGAAAGGATTTTCTTCTGGGATACGAGTATATCCTCTCCGATGCACAATTTGTTCTTTACTGCACCCCTCGCTCCCTCACATTGTTGAATTAACACAAAAATTGGGTCTCTATGAAATACCACAGGCTCTATGACATCTCCTTCTAAATCGAGTAACGTTTCTTTGGAAACGACAGGATTTTCTTTTGGGATACGAGTATCTCCTCTCCGATGCAAAATTCCTTCCTTACCGCATCCCTCGCTCCCTCACATTGACGAATTAACACAGAAATTGCGTCGCTATGAAATACTATTGGTTCTATGACATCACCTTCTCAATCGAGAAACGTGTCGATGGAAACGAAAGGACTTTCTTTTGGGATACGACTATCTCCTTTCCGATGCACTATTCCTTCTTAACTGAATCCCTCGCCCCCACACATTGACGAATTAACACAGATAATGCGTCGCTATGAAATACTATGGGTTCTATGACATCTCCTCCAGCAACGAGAAACGTTTCTATGGTTACGACAGGATTTTCCCTGGGGATACGAGTATCTCCTTTCCGATGCACTATTCCTTCATTACTGCATCCCTCGCTCCCCAACATTGACGAAATCGCTATGAGATACTATAGGCTGTATGTCATCTCCTTCTAAATCGAGTAACGTTTCTAAGGAAAATACTTGATTTTCTTTTGGGTTACGAGTATCTCCTTTCCGATGCACCATTCCTTCTTTACTGCACCCCTTGCTCCCTCACATTGACGAATTAACACAAAAATTGGGTCGCTATTAAGTACCACGGGCTCTATGACATCTCCTTCTAAATCGAGTAACGTTTCCAAGGAAACGACAGGATTTTCATTTGGGATACGAGTATCTCCTCTCCGATACACAATTCCTTCTTTACTGCATCCCTCGCTCCCTCACATTGACGAATTAACACAGAAATTGCGTCGCTAGGAATTACTATGGGTTCTATGTTTTCTCCTTCTAAATCGGGTAACGTTTCTATGGAAACGACAGGATTTTCTTTTCGGATACGAGTATCTCCACCCCGATGCAAAATTCCTTCGTTACTGCATCTTATGTTACCTCACATTGACGATTTATCACAGATATCGCGGGGCTAAGAAATACTATGGGTTTCATGACTTCTCCCTCTAAATCGAGTAACGTTTCTATGGAAACGACAGGATTTTCCCTGGGGATACGAGTATCTCCTTTCCGATGCAATATTCCTTCATTACTGCATCCCTCGCTCCCCCACATTGACGAAATAACACAGAAATTGCGTCGCTATGAGATACTATAGGTTGTATGACATCTCCTTCTAAATCGAGTAACGTTTCTATGGAAAATACAAGATTTTCGTTTGGGCTACGATCATCTCATTATGCCCTATCCGATGCACTATTCCTACTTTACTGCATCCCTCGCTCCCTCACATTGACGAATTAACACAAATTTTGTGTCGCTATGATATACCACGGGCTCTATGACATCTCCTTCTAAATCGAGTAACGTTTCTTTGGAAACGACAGGATTTCCTTTGGGGAGACGAGTATCCCGTCTCCGATGCACAATTCCTTCTTTACTGCTTCCCTCGTACCCTCACATTGTCGAATTAACACAGATATTGCGTCGCTATGACATACTATGTTTTCTACGACATCACTTCCTAAATCAAGAAACGTGACGATGGAAACGACTGGATTTTCTTGTGGGGTACGACTATCTCCTTTCCGATGCACTAATCCATCTTTACTGCATCCCTCCTTCCCTCACATTGACGAATTAACACAGAAATTGCTTCGATATGAAATACTATGGGCTCTATGACATGTGTTTCTAGATCGAGTAACGTTTCTATGGAAACGACAAAATTTTCTTTTGGGATACCTCTAACTCCTTTCCGATTCACTAATCCTTCATTTCTGCATCCCTCGCTCCCTCACATTGACGAGTTAACACAGATATTGCGTCGCTATGAAATACTATGGGATCTATGACATCACCTTCTAAATCGAGAAACGTATCGATGGAGACGACTGAATTTTCTCGTGGGATTCGACTATCTCGGTTCCGATGCACTCTTCCTTCTTTACTGCATCATTCCTTCCTTCACATTGACGAATTAACACAGAAATTGCGTCGCTGTGATTTACTATGGGTTCTATGACATCTACTTGTAAATTGCGTAACATTTGTATGGAAACTACAGGATTTTCTTTTGGGTTACGATTATCTCATTTTCTCCTATCCGATGCACTAATCCTTCTTCACTGCATCCCTCGCTCCCTCATATTGGCGAATTAACACACAAATGGCGTTGCTATGAAAGACTATGGGTTCTATGACATCTTCTTCTAAATCGAGTAACGTTTCTATGGAAACGACAGGATTTTCTTTTTGGATACGAGTATCTCCTTTCCGATGCACTATTCCTTCGTTACTGCATCGTTTGCTACCTCACATTGACAAATTATCACAGATATCGCGGGGCTAAGAAATACTATGGGTTCTATGACTTCTCCATCTAAATCTAGTAACGTTTCTATGGAAACGATAGGACTAACTTTTGGGATACGACTATCTCCTTTCCGATGCCCTTTTCCTTCTTTGCTGCATCCCTCGCTCCCACAACTTTACGAATTATAACAGCAATTGCGTCGCTTTTAAATACTATGGGTTCTATGACTTCTCCTTTGAAATCGAGTAACGTTTCTATGGATGCGACAGGATTTTGTTATGGGTTACGAGTATCTCCTTTCCGATTCACCATTCCTATTTTACTGCACCCCTTGCTCCCTCACATTGACGAATTACCACAAAAATTGGGTCGCTATGAAATACCACGGGCTCTATGACAACTCCTTCTAAATCGAGTAACGTTTCCATTGAAACGACAGGATTTTCATTTGGGATACGAGTATCTCCTCTCCGATACACAATTCCTTCTTTACTGCATCCCTCGCTCCCTCACAATGACGAATTAACACAGAAATTGCGTCGCTATGAAATACTATGGGTTCTATGTTTTCTCCTTCTAAATCGAGAAACGTGTCGATGGAAACGACTGGATTTTCTTGTGGGGTACGACTATCTCCACTCCGATGCACTCTTCCTTCTTTACTGCATTACTCGTTCCTTACCTTTGACGATTTAACACATAAATTGCGTCGCTGTGTATTACTATGGGTTCTATGATATCTACTTGCAAATCGAGTAACGTTTATATGGAAACTACAGGATTTTCTTTTGGGTTACGATTATCTCACTATCTCCTATCCGATGCACTATTCCTTCTTTACTGCATCCCTCGATCCCTCACATTGACGAATTAACACAGAAATTTCGTCGCTATGAAATACTGTGGGATCTATGACATCGCCTTTTAAATCGAGTAACATTTCTATGGAAACGACAGGATTTTCTTTTGGGATACAAATATCTCCTTTCCGATGCACTATTCCTTCGTTACTGCATCTTTTGCTACCTCAAATTGATGAATTAACAAAGAAATTGCGTCGTTATGAAATACTATGTGTTCTATGACTTCTCCTCCTAAATCGTGTGAAGTTTCTATGGAAGCGCCAAGATTTTGTTTTGGGATACGACTATCTCCTTTCCGATGCACTAATCCATCTTTACTGCATCCCTCATTCCCTCACATTGACGAATTAACACAGAAATTGTGTCGCTATCAAGTACTATGGGCTCTATGACATGTCTTTCTAGATCGAGTAACGTTTCTATGGAAACGACAAAATTTTCTTTTGGGATACCTCTAACTCCTTTCCGATTCACTATTCCTTCTTTTCTGCATCCCTCGCTCCCTCACATTGACGAATTAACACAGAAATTGCGTCGCTATTAAATACTAAGGGATCTATGACATCACCTTATAAACCGAGAAACGTATCGATGGCAACGACTAAATTTTCTTGTGGGATACGACTATCTCGTTTCCGATGCACTCCTATTTCTTTACTGCATCATTCGTTCCTTCACATTGACGAATTAACCCAGAAATTGCATCGCTGTGAATTACTATGGGTTCTATGACATCTACTTGTAAATCGAGTAACGTTTGTATGGAAACTACAGGATTATCTTTTGGGTTACATTTATCTCATTTTCTCCTATCCGATGCACTAATCCTTCCTTACTGCTTCCCTCGCTCCCTCATATTGACGAATTAACACACAAATGGCGTCGCTATGAAATACTATGGGTTCTATGAAATCTTCTTCTAAATCGAGTAACGTTTCTATGGAAACGGCAGGATTTTCTTTTGGGATACGAATATCTCCTTTCCGATGCACTATTCCTTCGTTACTGCATCTTTTGCTACCTCACATTGACAAATTTTCACAGATATCGCGGGGCTAAGAAATACTATGGGTTCTATGCCTTCTCCATCTAAATCGAGTAACGTTTCTATGGAAACGAAAGGACTGTCTTTTGGGATAATGCTATCTCCTTTCCGATGCCCTATTCCTTCTTTGCTGCATCCCTTGCTCCCTCACATTTACGAATTATAACAGCAATTGCGGCGCTTTTAAGTACTATGGGTTCTATGACTTCTCCTTCTAAATCGAGTAACGTTTCTACGGAAACGAAAGGACTGTCTTTTGGGATACGGCTATCTCCTTTCCGATGCCCTATTCCTTCTTTGCTGCATCCCTTGCTCCCTCACCTTTACGAATTATAACAGCAATTGCGTCGCTTTTAAATACTATGGGTTCTATGACTACTCCTTCTAAATCGAGTAACGTTACTATGGAAACGACAGGATTTTCCTTGGGGATACGGGTATGTCCTTTCCGATGCACTATTCCTTCATTACTGCATCCCTCGTTCCCCCAGCTTGACGAAATAACACAGATATTGCGTCGCTATGAGATACTATAGGTTGTATGACATCTCCTTCTAAATCGAGTAACGTTTCTATGGAAAATACAGGATTTTCTTTCGGGTTACGATTATCTCATTATCTCCTATCCGATGCACTATTCCTTCTTTACTGCATCCCTCGATCCCTCACATTGACGAATTAATACAGAAAAGGCGTCGCTATGAAATACTATGGGTTCTATGACATCTTCTTCTAAATCGAGTAACGTTTCTATGGAAACGACAGGATTTTCTTTTGGGATACGAATATCTCCTTTCCGATGCACTATTCCTTCGTTACTGCATCTTTTGCTACCTCACATTGACAAATGATCACAGACATCGCGGGGCTAAGAAATACTATGGGTTCTATGACTTCTCCTTCTAAATCGAGTAACGTTTCTATGGATACGACAGGATTTTCTTATGGGTTACGAGTATCTCCTTTCCGATGCACCATTCCTTTTTTACTGCACCACTTGCTCCCTGACATTGACGAATTAACACAAAAATTGGGTCGCTATGAAATACCACGGGCTCTATGACATCTCCTTCTAAATCGAGTAACGTTTCCATGGAAACGACAGGATTTTCATTTGGGATACGAGTATCTCCTCTCCGATACACAATTCCTTCTTTACTGCTTCCCTCGCTCTCTCATATTGACGAATTAACACACAAATGGCGTCGCTATGAAATACTGTGGGTTCTATGGCATCTTCTTCTAAATCGAGTAACGTTTCTATGGAAACGACAGGATTTTCTTTTGGAATACGAATATCTCCTTTCCGATGCACTATTCCTTCGTTACTGCATCTTTTGCTACCTCACATTGACAAATTATCACAGATATCGAGGGGCTAAGAAATACTATGGGTTCTATGACTTCTCCTTCTAAATCGAGTAACGTTTCTATGGAAACGACAGGATTTTCCTTGGGGATACGAGTATGTCCTTTCCGATGCACTATTCCTTCATTACTGCATCCCTCGTTCCCCCAGCTTGACGAAATAACACAGATATTGCGTCGCTATGAGATACTATAGGTTGTATGACATCTCCTTCTAAATCGAGTAACGTTTCTATGGAAAATACAGGATTTTCGTTTGGGTTACGATTATCTCATTATCACCTATCCGATGCACTATTCCTCCTTTACTGCTTCTCTCGCTCCCTCAGATTGACGAAATAACACAAAAATTGGGTCGCTATGATGTACCACGGGCTCTATGACATCTCCTTCTAAATCGAGTAACGTTTCTATGGGAGCGACAGGATATCCTTTGGGGAGACGAGTATCCCCTCTCCGATGCACAGTTCCTTCTTTACTGCTTCCCTCGTTCCCTCACATTGTCGAATTAACACAGAAATTGCGTCGCTATGAAATACTATGTGTTCTATGACATCACCTCCTAAATCGAGAAACGTGTCGATGGAAACGACTGGATTTTCTTGTGGGGTTCGACTATCTCCTTTCCGATGCACTCTTCCTTCTTTACTTCATTACTCGTTCCTTACCTTTGACGATTTAACACATAAATTGCGTCGCTGTGTATTACTATGGGTTCTATGACATCTACTTGTAAATCGAGTAACGCTTATATGGAAACTACAGGATTTTCTTTCGGGTTACGATTATCTCATTATCTCCTATCCGATGCACTATTCCTTCTTTACTCCATCCCTCGATCCCTTCAATCGACGAATTAACACAGAAATTGCGTCGCTATGAAATACTCTGGGATCTATGACATCGCCTTTTAAATCGAGTAACATTTCTATGGAAACGACAGGATTTTCTCTTCGGATACGAGTAACTCCTCCCGATGCACTATTCCATCTTTACTGCATCCCTCGCTCACTCACATTGAAGAATTAACACAGAAATTGGGTCGCTATGAAATACTATGGGTTCTATGACATCTCCTTCTAAATCGAGAAACGTTTCGACGGAAACGATGGGATTTTCTTTTGGGATACGAGTATCTCCTTTCCGATGCACTATTCCCTGTATACTGCATCCCTCGCTCCCTCACATTGACGAATTAACAAAGAAATTGCGTCGTTATGAAATACTATGTGTTCTATGACTTGTCCTCCTAAATCGTGTGAAGTTTCTATGGAAGCGACAAGATTTTGTTTTGGGTTCGACTATCTCCTTTCCGATGCACTAATCCATCTTAACTGCATCCCTCCTTCCCTCACATTAACGAATTAACACAGAAATGGCGTCGCTATCAAGTACTATGGGCTCTATGACATGTCTTTCTAGATCGAGTAACGTTTCTATGGAAACGACAAAATTTTCTTTTGGGATACCGCTAACTCCTTTCCGATTCACTATTCCTTCTTCTCTGCATCCCTCGCTCCCACACATTGACGAATTAACACAGAAATTGCGTCGCTATAAAATACTAAGGGATCTATGACATCACCTTATAAACCGAGGAACGTATCGATGGCAACGACTGAATTTTCTTGTTGGATACGACTATCTCGTTTCCGATGCACTCTTCCTTCTTTACTGCATCATTCGTTCCTTCACATTGACGAATGAACACACAAATGGCGTCGCTATGAAATACTATGGGTTCTATGACATCTTCTTCTATATCGAGTAAGGTTTCTATGGAAACGACAGGATTTTCTTTTGGGATACGAATATCTCCTTTCCGATGCACTATTCCTTCGTTACTGCATCTTTTGCTACCTCACATTGACAAATTATCACAGATATCGCGGGGCTAAGAAATACTATGGGTTCTATGACTTCTCCTTCTAAATCGAGTAACGTTTCTATGGATACGACAGGATTTTCTTATGCGTTACGAGTATCTCCTTTCCGATGCACCATTCCTCTTTTACTGCACCACTTGCTCCCTCACATTGACGAATTAACACAAAAATTGGGTCGCTATGAAATACCACGGGCTCTATGACATCTCCTTCTAAATCGAGTGACGTTTCTATGGAAACGACAGGACTTTCATTTGGGATACGAGTATCTCCTCTCCGATACACAATTCCTTCTTTACTGCTTCCCTCGCTCCCTCATATTGACGAATTAACACACAAATGGCGTCGCTATGAAATACTATGTGTTCTATGACATCTTCTTCTAAATTGAGTAACGTTTCTATGGAAACGACAGGATTTTCTTTTGGGATACGAATATCTCCTTTCCGATGCACTATTCCTTCGTTACTGCATCTTTTGCTACCTCACACTGGCAAATTATCACAGATATCGCGGGGCTAAGAAATACTATGGGTTCTATGACTTCTCCATCTAAATCGAGTAACGTTTCTATGGAAACGAAAGGACTGTCTTTTGGGATACTGCTATCTCCTTTCCGATGCCCTATTCCTTCTTTGCTGCATCCCTTGCTCCCTCACATTTACGAATTATAACAGCAATTGCGTCGCTTTTAAATACTATGGGTTCTATGACTTCTCCTTCTAAATCGAGTAACGTTTCTGTGGAAACGACACGATTTTCCTTGGGGATACGAGTATGTCCTTTCCGATGCACTATTCCTTCATTACTGCATCCCTCGCTCCCCCACATTGATGAAATAACACAGAAATTGCGTCGCTATGAGATACTATAGGTTGTATGACATCTCCTTCTAAATCGAGTAACGTTTCTATGGAAAATACAGGATTTTCGTTTGGGTTACGATTATCTCATTATCACCTATCCGATGCACTTTTCCTTCTTTACTGCATCTCTCGCTCTCTCAGATTGACGAATTAACACAAAAATTGGGTCGCTATGATATACCACGGGCGCTATGACATCTCCTTCTAAATCAAGTAACATTTCTATGGGAGCGACAGGATATCCTTTGGGGAGACGAGTATCCCCTCTCCGATGCACAATTCCTTCTTTACTGCTTCCCTCGTTCCCTCACATTGTCGAATTAACACAGAAATTGCGTCGCTATGAAATACTATGTGTTCTATGACATCACCTCCAAAATCGAGAAACGTGTCGATGGAAACGACTGGATTTTCTTGTGGGGTTCGACTATCTCCTTTCCGATGCACTCTTCCTTCTTTACTGCATTACTCGTTCCTTACCTTTGAGGATTTAACACATAAATTGCGTCGCTGTGTATTACTATGGGTTCTATGACATCTACTTGTAAATCGAGTAACGTTTATATGGAAACTACAGGATTTTCTTTCGGGTTACGATTATCTCATTATCTCCTATCCGATGCACTATTCCTTCTTTACTGCATCCCTCGATCCCTCACATTGACGAATTAACACAGAAATTGCGTCGTTATGAAATACTATGTGTTCTATGACTTCTCCTCCTAAATCGTGTGAAGTTTCTATGGAAGCGACAAGATTTTGTTTTGAGGTACGACTATCTCCTTTCCGATGCACTAATCCATCTTTACTGCATCCCTCCTTCCCTCACATTCACGAATTAACGCAGAAATTGCGTCGCTATCAAGT